>NC_056737.1:461781608-461841608 GCF_019279795.1 Protopterus annectens | reverse complement strand
ATACTGCCAATATCCTGGCAGATTGATTCAGTGCAAACTTCACCCCCTTCTCATCCCCTAAAGGGCCCATCTCAATAACGAAAGATTGCCAAATTCCGGTAATAATGGCCACACAGGTAAAAAATGCACTCTCCAAAGCTAAGAATACAGCATTCATGGGACCAGACGACATCTCAGGCTGTGTATAACATGAACTTCAAAATGAACTGGCACCTCACCTAAGTGTCGTGTTTAATCATAGCCTCACCTCAGGCTTCATGCCCATTGAGTGGTGCACAGCTACAGTTATCCCACTCCACAAGGGGGGATCCACCTTGGATCCCAGGAACTACCACCCCATCAGTCTGATGAGCTTGATATGCAAGGCCATGGAAGGTCTTATCATGGTACTCACAAAGACGCTGGCAACCTTCAAATACTGGACCCCATGCAGTTTGGGTTCATGAAGGGCCTATCACACAGCCTATCTGGACCTTGCCAAGGCCTTTGACATCATCCCCCACTCTGGAATCATAGATAAACTTACTAAGCCGGGCATTAATCCCTACATCACTCGATGGGTTGCCAACTGGCTTACTGACAGAACCCACACTGTAAAAGTAGCGGACTCCAAATCCAGCTCCAGACAAGTGACAAGTGGAGCACCTCAGGGTTCAGTCCTGGGACCTCTCGTTTGGCATCTACTTCTCTAAAGTGCAGGCCAACACTAAGGGACTCTGGCTAACAAAGTTTGCAGATGACTGCAAACTGGGAGCCATTATTGAATCGCCAAATGATGTGGATATTCTACAAAAGGGCCTTACAGAAACAGATGCTTGGTGCCAGAGCCATGGGCTCAAGCTCAATGCCAAGAAATGTATAGTTATCCCATTTGGGAAAAAACATGTACCCATGAATTACCACATAGGTGGCAGTACACTAAACACCGAAAGTGTGATAAGAGACTTAGGGACACAGGTGGACAGTGGTCTCCACATTGCCACAACAGTCAGGAAATCCTTCTATGTGGCACACCTCATCACTAAGGGTTTTTCATCCAGAAAAAAGGAGGTCATTGTCCCACTATACTCATCTCTCATTAGACCCATTATAGAATACAACGTCCCGTTTGGTATGTACCTCTCAAGACATCTGCAAAGGTCACAGAAATACCTCACTAAAAAAACTCCACCTATACTCTGTCCCATATCGTCCGAGGCGATCTCTGCTTAACATAGAAGGCCATGTCAAACCCAGAGCTGTTGGACATGCTACACTTAAAGAAATCCCAATCCCTCAGAAATACACGCTCCAGGAATCTAAACTTTGTCATCACAGTGAACAAAACATGCTGGAGGGATAAGTTCCTGACCCAGAGACTCCCCAGACGCTGGAATAGACTGCCAATACAGGTCAAGCAGAGCGCCTCTTTGGCCCTCTTCAAAAGGAACCTTGATGATTGGATGAGAGATAGGAAATTCACCCGGGGATCACGTCAGTCGCCTGCTAGACAGGGGTCCAGGGAAGTAAATACTGTGGGAAGAAATAGCCAGGGAATTGTTATGGCTAGGCTTGTATAGGCCCTAGGGCCAATAGCCTAGTACCAACCTATGAACACATTAAAAAATTGACATACATAATAGGTGGAGAAAACTTATCATAATAGCTATGATATCCATATAATCTTGGAATGCAAGTGGCCTCAAGAAAGGAAAGTTTGAAATTATATTAAGAAATGCATAACGCAAATACTGTTGTACGAAATACAACTGGAAAAAAATGAACATGTGAATTTGACAAAAAAAGGACTTCAAGATGGATATTTATCAGAATGTTAGGGATAAAAAATTGGAGTAATTAGATCATTGCAAGCGGGGCTCCAATACTGAAAGAGGAGGGAAAAGGCAATAATGGTAGATTTGTGGTAGTAAAGGGCTATTGGCAAGGGAGGAAGATTCTGCTGGGGTGTATTTATATTTCACCAAAAGTTGGTATTATGGAGCTTAAGAAAATTTTCAGAGAAATGATCAGCTTTCACCAGGAAATATTAATTACTGGTGGGGACTAGAACTTGATTTGCAAATGTGAGGATGTATTAGGGGGACCTTGAAGGGAAAATGCAACAAAAGAGGGAAGATTTCTAAAGAAATTTATGAAAATATTTGGTGTGGAAATGTGAAGTAGTAGTAAGAATAACATTTACATATTACTCCCCAAGGTGCAACAACTGGTCTAGACTGGACTGAAACTATACTTCACAAGAACATGTGCATTTTCTACACATATACAGATCATGCACGAGTAAAAAAAACATGATAAAAAGGCAGGGTAATGAAGTAAAAATGGGTCACTTGTGCTTCCTTCACTTGCCTGTTAAAAAGAGAGAAACTGATGGAATGGGTACAGTGGAATGTTTTCAGGCATTACTAGGGAAGATATAAATAGCTTCAGAAGTCAGAGATAGTCAATGGCATAAAACGAAAATGGAGTTTAAAATAGTGTAGAAATAAAAGAAAGGCATAAGAATAAGAGGACTTATAAAGGTTAAAATGTTGCAGAATCTCACAGAACAAGAAGAGGTACAAATACAGACTGTCAAAGAGGAATAAGGGAGTATCTGGGTAATATGCATGATTTTAGAAAGACTACTATTAAACATATATTTTTAATGATATCTCCACTCCAGGGCACGACTTTGGTAATACAATGGAGGAAGGGTTGTCACCAAACTTAGGGAGCCTAAAACAAGAAAAATGAATACTATTAAATAAAATCTTCCAGGCCTTTATAACTTTCATCCCTCCTAACTTCCAAATTTCCCCTGGAATACCATCTGTCCTTGGAGACTTTTCTGAAAAAGGTGGTGAAGTACCAATAGCTTGGAAGCAAGTTTTGGTGGATGTATTACCTAAAAACAGTAAATATCTCCAGACCCAGTCTCACATAGACTGATTTCAATTTTAACCCATGATAATGTTTATACCTATACTAGCTAAAAGAATGGCAAAGGTGTTGCCAAACTTGATAAATATGGATCAATGTAGTTATGAGGGTAGGCAAACATTCGACAACATTAACAGAACAATGATCCAAAGGGAAGCAGAATTTAAGAAAATACAGTTATTACTGGGTTGTGAAGCAGAGAAAGCATTCAACAATGTAAGCTGGGACTTTATAAGTAGGGCACTGGAAGCATTTACATTCCCTGCTACAATAAGGTTAATTCGAAGGATATAAGAATGATCATGGACAAGAATTAAAGTGGGAGGGCTCCTACCTGATAAGTTGTTTGAAGAGGGGAACAATGTAGGTATGTCCTCTTTTGCCTTTATTTACTTAACATTTAAAGCCACTGGCAAATAAAAAAAAAAATAAGGGACTCAGAAATGTACGGATATAATTGTTATGGTAATCAAGAAAAGTTGGCTTTGTTTGCAAATTATTTTACTTTCTACCTGATAAATCCAGAAAAGGACAGATCAGTGTTATGGAACACAGATGGTTTTAAGCCTTTTGGAATATAAAATGAATGAAGATAAAGACTATAGCCATAAATTAGGTACCCACAAATAAATTGGTTTAGCAACATCCAGATTTATGGGGACATAAGATGAAGTACTCTGGAGTACTGGAGTATGCAGTTAAGGTTATGTGAGAATAGACTAAACAAAAGATGATACAAAATCTGAGAAACTGGAAGCTCTTGTTTATGGCTATGGATTGTAAGACAGAAGCAGTGAAAATTACTTTATTCACTTTAGTTTTGTACATTAGTCAGACATATTTTTATCAACCAGAGGAGAAGTTGTGGACAATAGAGTCGAAGGAATTTATCTGAAAGGGGATGAGGCCAAGAGTCAAGTGATATTTCAAATAAAACAAGGTAGTTTAGGATTGTATGATTTGAAGAGCCATTTTATAGTTATGCAGTTAAGGCTCATATACATAACACAAGCAGAAAGTTAAAATTCTAAATGGAAAGTGATGACAAAGTGGGAAGTAGTTCAAGAAATAGAATGTGGGATTTTGGATGCAGTTCCCTAAGGAGAACAGCCACTATACATATTATATTCATAAAGTAGCAAAAAGCATTCTCCATTTTATGTTGGTTTACTTCTTAGAAAAGGAGATTTTGCCAATAGAAATGACTGCAAGTAGTGGTATAGAAAACAGATGAGAGGGCTGGCATTTACTAAGAAAACTGTCAAAGGAACCAAGGTATTGGAAGCAAATGCCTAGAGGGGGGATAGGTAAGAGTGAGATGAGGCCATGCAGACTCATTTGGACTGCAGGCTAAAGACTGCCTTCCATACCAGAGACTGATAGAGTGCATGCAAAGAGAAAGGACAGTAGTCGTAGGTGAAATACCTGCTCTGGTAGGGATTTTTTAGTTGAATCTACAACAGAATATGGGCATGACAACTATAAGAAACCATCAGAGGAGTTTAAAAACGACTGGAAATAGAGAAACCGGAAAAGCAATTTATAAGAGAACAATGGAAAGACATGTAAGGGTCACAAGTATGGACAAAGTCCAGAAGGTTTGGAATCTTTGCTTGGAATTTTCTGCATAGGTATTTTTATACCCCAAGTAAACTTCAAAGAATTTTTCCTATGCTGGATAGCAAATGTTGCAGGTGTGATGAGGAAGAAAGAGGCAACTAAGAACAGATAGTTTTGGGAGGTTATGAGTTGCTAGATTTTAAAAATTCCTTACAGAGTACTCTGTCAGAAACAGAGTGAGCAAATGGCTGTAGGTAAGGAAACAATTATTTTGAGCTGGGGTACAAGATCTTAATAGTCTAAATTTAGTAAAGCCTTATCAAGTTTAAGTCTGTTGGCTGCCAAAATAAATACAGTTAAAATGGAAATCAAAGTCTAAACCAACTGTATTTAAAGTATTGTTCATTATAAAAAAGACAAAAGAAATGGAAGAGGGATCTTTTGAAAAGGTAAGGAGCAAATTACACAGAAATAAATGAAAATTATGGGAACACCACATGCAGAATAATGTTCAGGAGGTGGTTTACAGGAAGGCAAGAATTTAGCAAATTATGTAATGTTGGACTGACTACTGCGGTGGTGGTGCTGCAGTAGCGTTGTCGCCTCATAGCAAGACGTTGTCCCGTTCAATTCTCAGCTTGAGCATCTTCTGTGTCGAGGCATACGTGAATGGGGCATGCCTTCATTGAAGGTTGTGCGTCAGGGCCGGTAACCTGGTACATAAAAATCCGCTACCAACCATTAGCAGACTGGAGTTCCGCTGTGGCGACCCCTAACCGGGAAAAGCCGAAAGACACAAACAAATGTAATGTTGGACTGACCATTACAAGGAAAGAAAACATATGGTGTACAATGTATGTAAAGGGAAAAGTGTGTCAATATGGTTTGTTTTTTCTATTAATGTGCATTTGCCTATATCTTAAGTGCTAAGGTGTTAAAAAAGTTTATTCTAAATATGAAAGTGTGAAGAAAGTTTTGTTTGTATTTTTTTCTTGTGAAGAAAAATTTGCTTTAAATAATTTAGTATTTTCCATTTTACAGGTCACAACTCATTGTTTACAGTGTGTGTACAACTCTATTGATACTTCTTCCAAGGCTATGGCCACTAGTACCGATTTGCAGAGTTTTGCCTGGTTGCATACTCAATAAATCCCAGATCATGTAAACATGTGATTTTAAATTCTCCTTTGGTAGAGGTTTCGTTTTGTATGCTGCACAGATTATCAGAAAGTGTGATTAAAGAAAAGTTGATACAGAGATCCAACAAGATTTTTCAGCTTTCTTTTTTCAAATTTTTAAGAGATTCTTTAAAACCTTCATCCAATTTCAGCAAAAAGATAAATGAATAAACAAATGCATCTCAAAATAAGGGCAAATAAACATTTAAAAAGAAAGAGGCAAGAGAGCTCCCAAAAAACTACTGACAATCCAACAAGTCAGAATGACTATTTAAGGGACCTTACCCCCCTCCTCCCATGCTGACAGTCATTTTCCCTTACAGAATGTCTGAATCTCCACTCTTTTCTGTCCTCAGATAGTTTCAGATATATGCATCATGAAGATCATTCATCAAGGTTAGAGGTGGCAGTGGAGGAAATTCATTCTTTCCAGGTGATAATTCTTCAATCACCAGACCAGATTCCTCTACTTCCCCCACTTTCATCACATTCATCCTCAATGAGTGACAGAACCAGTTCTTCATTCCCAGGTTGGCAAATGTTTTAATTCAAGAATGTTTCAGTGCCAAAGAAAGAAAATGCTTAGAGTAGTTTTGGCTTTTTTCCCAAAACCTGTTTGTGATATTACCCATGTTCAAAATGCTTTCACTTCACAACCTATTACCTTTTCTTCCTCAAGTAAGATTCATGGTAACACTATATTTATAAGATTCCCATTATATCCCTATTCATCCAAACTTCGGATGTTTAAGGTTGTGTGTCTAGATCACATTATTAGTTCTGTGTCTTACCCTTATTTTTCAATGCAGGCTACAAGGTATCAACATTTTTTCATATTTAGATGACTTGCTTATCTTTATAGTCTTTTTCAAAGTGTCAAGAATCTCTCACTTGGGCGAGAGATCTCTTAAAGAAGCTGGGATTCCAAGAGAATATTAAAGTCTTATTTTTCCCCTTCCTCACTCGGGATTATGTTCCTGGGGTGTCAGTTAGAAACCTAATTTCAAAGAGCTTTTCTTCCACAGGAAAAAATACATCTATATCAATTTCTAAGGTTTTCCACTCAGACTTCCATCACTGAGAGGGAATATCTCCATATTTGGGGTCTCATGGCATCTATGATTTTCATCATATCCCTGGCAAGACTCTACATGAGAAAAACACAATGGTATCTTTACTCTGGTCCCAGAACCAACATCCTTTGACTTCTCAAGACCCAGTGCTGGGGGGTTGTCAGAAGAGAACTCACTTGGTGGAGTGAGCAAGTTTCCCTAAAAGTTTCAGGAGGAACAAATCCAAGAAATGGCAGAGGAAACTGAAGAAACACAGTTCACAATTCCAGGCAAAATAGCATACAAAAACTTTAATGACCGCTTTCATCACACGACTTCATCAGAATACACACTCCATTAAAAGAATCAGTGCCTTAAATACACATTTAAATTGCCAATCAGTGCAAGTGAAACCAATTAATTAATACAAAATTTAAAAACATAGTGTTTATGTTTCAAAGAAAAAAGACAAATCACTATGTTTATTAATAGCTAACTTACGGTATTTTAAAAAACACTTAACATTAATGGTCTCATTTAAACCGGGAGTTTTGTCAGAATTTAATCTGATCTGCCAAAGTGTCTCCCTTTGCTCTAAATAGTTTTTAAAATCCCCTGCCCTCATATCCGGTTTACAAACTTCTAAAACAGAAAAAACAAATTTTTTAAAAAAGGGACAAGCAACAGAATGCTTATACAACGCATTGTTTTCATCTTTGCATCTAATGCTATATAAATGTTCTTTTATGCGTGTGCCCAGACTTCTAGTGGTCATTCCCACATAAAACGCTGGACACGCAGTACACATGCCAATGTACACCACCCCATTTGAATTACAATTAACAAACTCAGGGACCTCAAATATTCTATCTGCAGTTGCAACTGCAATGCTAGAACCTACAGAAATATATCTGCAAATCCTGCAACCTTGGCAACAAAACATACCCTTCTTATTTGTCACAATCTTAACAGTATTTAAACTGTTGTACTCTAACATTTTTTTAATGTTGTAGGTGTTACGAAACACAAAAAGTACAGTTTTGTACCTACCATAAATGTAGATGTTCGAGGATCCACATTGCTGCAGTCCTAACTATTGGGTAGTCCGCTGTCCAGTCGGCCCGAATACCAAAGTATATGGCTGACGTCGGTCACGGCGCATTAGACTGACGTCAGTACGTCAGGGTACTAATGCGCATGACCGACGTCATATCCTCAGTCTTTTCTTGCCCCAGATGTCAGAAGACCCTAAAAAGACAAGGCCAAAACCAAAACACACCAAACATACCTGCACCAAAAACATATACAATATATATAAAGGTACCAGAATATAATCTCACCTACACAACCACCCCTAAACACAGAGGGGAAGGAGGGAGGGTAAATTGGACTGCAGCAATGTGGATCCTCGAACATCTACATTTATGGTAGGTACAAAACTGTACTATGTTCTTCATTCCACATTGCTGCAGTCCTAACTATTGGGTAGAATCCCAAAGCAGAGGTAAGGGAGGCTGGCAAATCATAAGGAAGCAGGAGCTGATAACATGCCTTGCAAAATCAGTGGCAAAACCAGCCCTAGACTTAGAGTAGAGAGGAAGGTGGTAATGCTTAGAGAAAGTATGCACTGAACTCCAAGTAGCTGCCTCCAAAATATCCTTAGTTGCCACCCCCTTTAGAAATGCTGTTGAAGTGGCAGTAGCCCTAGTGGAATGAGGCCTAATCCCAGCTGGAATCTCTTTGCCATGATGGGAATAACAAAATGCAATGCAAAACCCAATCCACCTAGAAATAGTTTGTTTTGACACAGGCTTGCCCTGCGAACTCAAAGCAAAAGAAACAAACAACTGCTGAGACTTTCTAAAATCCTTAGTCCTGCTTAAATAATAACGCAATTGCCTGTGTACATCTAAAGTGTGCAAAATCTTTTCCCCTTTATTTTGGGGATCTGCATAGAAAGTAGGCAAATGAATAGTTTGGTTTAAAGCCACACTAGAAACCACCTTAGGCATAAAGGAAGGATTAGTACTAATGATACCCCTATCCTTATGAAAAATCAAAAAAGGCTCAACCGCCATAAGGGCCTGTAACTCAGAAACCCTTCTTGCAGAAGTAATGGCCAACAAAAAAGCAGTCTTCCATGACAAGTATTTCAGGTCAGCAGTAGCTGCAGGCTCAAAAGGTTGTAGAGTAAGTTTCTCCAACACAAAATTGAGATCCCAAGCAGGAGTAGGAGCTCTACGTGGGGGTCTTATATTCTTTGCCCCCCTAAGAAATTGCTTGAATAAAGGATGTGAAAACAATGGTGGGTCACAATCATAGTGAGCTGAAATTGCTGCAGCATGAATCTTAATGGAAGAGAAAGACAAACCTTTGTCCAATAACTCAGTAAGATATTGAAGAGCCACACTCAAATTAGGCTCCGAAATCTCCAAATTCTGTGCTGCAGTCCAAAATAAAAATCTCTTCCATTTTTCTGCATACACTTTCCTTGTACTAGGTCGTCTGGCTTCCATAATCACATTTAAAACTTGTTGAGGAAGTTGAGACCTGCTGTATTTCAAAGCAGAATATGCCAGGCTGTTAGATGAAGAGTTTGAAGCTTGACATTGAGCAGATGACCGTCCCTCTGAGACAATAGGTGTGGAATCAAGGGTAAAGGCCATGGAGGCTTCCTTACCAGACTCCTCAGTAATGGGTACCAGTGCTGCCGAGGCCAATCTGGAGCTATTAAAATCATCCTTGGCTTGTCTTGTCTGACCTTTAGAAGCACCTTTGGGAGAAGAGGCAGAGGTGGAAAAGCATACACATGAAGATTTTTCCAACTGAAAGAAAGAGCATCCACTTTCCAAGCTGTGTGATGAAATCCCTTCGTGCAAAACTTTGGCAGCTGGTGGTTTAGTGGAGAAGCGAACAGATCTATGTCTGGAGTTCCCCATGACACTGTCAATTTTTGAAATACATGAAGATCCAGTTTCCACTCGTGGGGATCCATGATTTGTCTGCTTAACACATCTGCTAAGGAGTTCTGTGCTCGGCAGAAACCTTGCCTGAAGAGTTAATTGCAAGCCGAGCGCAGTCTCCCATAAAATCATTGCTTGCCTGCACAATGGGTAAGAATGTGTTCCCCCTTGTTTGTTGATGTACCACATGACAGTTGTGTTGTCTGTTAGAATCAACACCTGCCCTGGAAGAAGTAACTCCTTGAAAGCCATTAATGCAAACTGGACTGCTAACATCTCTTTCATGTTGATATGTAGATGCTGTAGTCTGGCAGGCCACTTGTCTTGTATCCACTTTCCATCTAGATGAGCTCCCCAAGCAATGTCTGAGGCATCTGTCGTTAGAATCTGACTTGCCTCTGGCCGGGTCACAGAGAGTCCCTTGTTTAGGTGACATTCCTGAGCCCACCACAAAAATTCCTTTTGAATGCAAGGTATTATTTGAATGACAGTGTCCAAATCCTGGCAGTGCTGTGTCCATAGATTTTTGAGATACCATTGTAGCTTCCTCATATGCAGTTTGGCATTGGGAAGCACCAGAATACAAGATGCCATGAACCCTAAGGCTTGAAGGACTGTCCTTGCAGTCAGCCCGGACTGAAGAGATAATTGATGGAAGTAACTGGAAAGATTCTTTTGCTTGTCCGGGGTTAGAAAGGCCATCTGGGCTGCTGTATTCAGTCTCACACCCAGAAAGCACATGTCTTGAGAGGGTACTAGACTGGACTTTATTTCGTTCACAGAATACCCTAGGCATCTTAGCACTGCTATGACATATTCCAAATGCTGTAGAAGGTCTTCCTTTTCTTGAGCCAGAATCAGGCAGTCGTCCAAGTAAGGATAGATTTGAATTCCTTTTAGCCTGAAGTAAGCTATCACTGGAGCCAGAACCTTTGTGAATACTCTGGGCAGTAGATAAGCCAAAGGGCAATGCAGAGAACTGATAATGAGAATTTCCAGCTCGAAAACGCAGATACTTCCTGCAACTTAGTCTTATAGGCACATGAAGGTAAGCTTCCTTGAGATCTAAAGTTACCATCCAGTGATCTTTGCCCAGTAGAGGTAAAAGCTGTTGTAACGCCAACATTTTGAACTTTGGAATGTCCAGATAAGTGTTGAGGATAGATAAATCCAAAATTGGTCTCCACGTGTTCCCCTTCTTTGGTACTAGGAACAGGCGAGAATAAAATCCTAGGCCCCTGTCTGGCACAGGAACTGACTGAATGGCTCCTATTTGGAGTAACAGAGAAATTTGTTTGCGAGCCTCTGTTCTTTGTAGAGGAGGAATGTCTGGCATGCCTTTGAAAGGAGGCAAGGTATGGAAATAAAACCTGTAACCGTGGTGAATGATATCCAGAACCCATTTGTCTTGGGTAATTAAATCCCAATTTTCTTTGAAAAGAGACAGTCTTCCTCCTAGAGGTGCCGCCAGGCGAGAAGGTACTGGCAGCTGAAAAGGCAGGTCATTGGGTCTGCTTACGAAAGGACTGACCCCTGCCCTCACCAGAAGTCTGAGCAGGTGAACTCCCTGTCCTAGGCCTAAAAGAACCTTGAGCTCTGCCCCTACCACGTCTAGACCTACCCCTAGACTGGGAATCATAAGCAGGATAAGTCCACCCCTTAGTAGGCCAATTTCTACTAAACTTGGAGGCTGCACCTGCAAAAATCCTTAACAGTTTGCATAGACTTAGCCTTGTCCTCCATTTTCTTTAAAACTGCTTCCACAGGCGAACCAAACAACACATCAGACTGTAAAGGAGCATCCAAAATCCTTGTCTTAACATGCTCAGCTAAGTTCTGATCTCTCAACCAGGCGTGCCTACGAAGAACAGAACCAGTGGCAGCCACCCTGGAGGAGGCCTGCACAGCATCAAAACCACATTGCAAGGAATGTTTACCCACTTGTTCAGACACATGAACTAAATCCTGCAACTCTTTACACTCAATACCTTCCGCCAGAGCATCCACCTTAGATTTCAACTGTGAAAGAAGATAATTCTGATATTTTAACATGTGAAACTGACAATTCAACGCCCTCATGGCTAAAGTGGAAGAAGTATACACTTTCTTTCCCCATCTATCCAAAGCCCTTGCCTCTTTATCAGGAGGGACAGGATTTTTAACAACTGAGGCCTTCACACCTTTAGGCCCCTGAGAGACAGTTTCGGGTCTGCCCTAGGACTCTTAAAAAGATACTTATGAGCTTCAGGCACCCTATAATACCTATCCGGTTTAACTGGGGCAGGAGGCAAAGAATCAGGATTCAGGGAAGCCTCTGCAAAAACATCTTCCACCACATTCAAAACAGGAGGTATAGCTAAAGGCCTATGCTGGGGTAAAACAAGAATTCCCTAAGCCTTTTCCTGGAATCAGAGAAATCTTGACCTTCCCATTTAAAATGCTCCCTCATGGAATGCAGAGTCTCCGAAAATGAAAAATCCTCAGGAGGAGAAGCTGAAGGAGTAGAATCATCCACATCAGAATCAGAATAAGGAGGGTACTCCTGCAAGTCTTCAGCCAAGACTCAGAAGCCTCCGAGCATTGCTCAAAACTCTCAAACTCAGGTTCCACCCTAGGCCTCTTATCAGGAGGGGGCATAGAACCCCTTATCATAGTAATCAAATCCTCTGCCATTTTAAGCATATGTTTCTTAGGCAAAGACCCTGAAGCACTAGGAGAAACCCCCACTGAAGCAAAACTTGGCCTGCCCTCAAAGAAGCCTTGGAAACAGAAGGGAGGCTCTAACCACCTTAGGAAGAGAGGGAAGAACAGCCACCTGAGAAGCCCCCTCAGCCTGGCCTACTGCCTGAGAGGATACATCCTGTAACAGTAAAGTCTCTCCCTGAGACTCCAAAGAAACACCTGGCAAAACCTCCGGCTCCACTGAGTTCTAAAGAACCGACGTCTGGGACTGTCGGTTCTTCCACTCTAGGCTTTGCTGCTTTGTCCTTGCGTTTTTTAGCCGAAGCCGGCGTCGGAGCATCCGACGGCATTTTATAATTACAACGCTTCCCAAACACTAACCTGGCACAGTCTAACCTTCTCTTAATAGTGCGTTTGTTAAATCTAGCACAACAGCGGCATCCAACAACGTCGTGCTCAGGCCCTAAACAAGGTATACACAAAGTATGGTAATCCCTATGAGGTATCTGTTTCCCACAAGAAATACAGTTATTCACTTTTTCTGACATCCGGTTAAATACTGAGGCAAGAAAAAAACAAACTATTCCCCAACGGGGTACTTAGCCAACTTTGATTCGGTCTGAAACTCTGGCTTCAGAAACTTTCAGAACGCCAACCTGCACTCGCAAAATTGCTTCTGCATCGGACCATGCGGCAAAAAAGACTGAGGATATGACGTCGGTCATGCGCATTAGTACCCTGACGTACTGACGTCAGTCTAATGCGCCGTGACCGACGTCAGCCATATACTTTGGTATTCGGGCCGACTGGACAGCGGACTACCCAATAGTTAGGACTGCAGCAATGTGGAATGAAGAACATCACGGTTTGCTACCAACTACATGAACAATGTCACGATTTCACTGAATAACCCTCCAATTCTTTTCTAGCACAGATTTAATACGGTTGATGTCCCCACTCATTTCTAGTGAACACACTGAATCAAAATTAAAATTACTGACTCCTTGACCACAATGGTCATCAACCGTGGTAACCATTGACCTGTTCAGAATAGCTGGATAATGGGTTAAATGTTTGTTAAAAATTTCATTGCCACTTTCAATTAATAAAAGTTCATCATAACCCCTCTGTAAAAACAGTGAAGCAATGAAATGAAATTCCTGGACTAAGTCCTCTTCTTTGCTGGTCATGCGACTAGCTCTAATATATTGGCCCCTGGGTATGTTTCTAATGATATGTTTCGGGTGGCCACTTTGGTGGTGCAAATATCCATTTGTAAAAGTTTGCTTCCTGAAAATTTTACTATGAAATCTATTGTCAACAAAATCCCACCAAAAACAAATATCTAAACAATTAACCGCCAAACCAATATCACCTTTGATGAATTTTAAATAACCAGATGACAAATTAACCTCCGAGATGAAAGCCTCAACAGTGTCAGCATTACCTTCTATAATAAACATTAAGACATCAATAAATCTACAGAAAAAATTAATGTGAAATTTTTCCTTTAAAATAGGGATATTTTCTAACTCCCACCAAGCCATAACTAAATTAGCGTATGCAGGAGCAGCTGGGGAACCCATGGCAACACCTCTTTTTTGTTTATAATATTTATTATTAAACAAAAAGAAATTATTCTCTAAGATAATTTCTGTTAATCTACAAATTGTAGATATAACACCGTTGGTAAAATGTTTCTTTTTAAATAAATAACTGCGTACAGCCTTGATACCATCGTCATGTGGAATGCAGGTGTATAATGAGACCACATCTAAAGTAAAAATGATGTGTCTGTCAGGATCAAAAATTCCACTTTCAGAAAAAACCCTCAGCTTGTCTAAAAAATGCCAAGAATCTTTAATGAAAGATGGATTGTTATTTAAAAGAGGCCCCAAAACAGCATCTATAGCCAAAGAAATTCCTTCAGTGATGGAATGTGGTGAAGAAACTATAGGTATGAACGGGGGATTTACCAAGTCTTTATGTGTTTTTGGAATTCCAAAAATCACCCCTATTTTTGGTTCGTGCACTACACAGAATTCATACAATTCAGTACTAATTTCTCCAGACATGAGAGCATCATACAAATAGGAGTTTATAGAACAAAAACATTTGTGAATATCAAAAAGAGTAACCTGTTGATATTCACCTGTATTATCTAATATTTTTAACATGTTGGCCTGATATACTTCTTGCTCCATAATAACTATGTTCGAACCTTTGTCACTCTTCATAAATCTATACTGACTACTTAAAGTTTTTAAATGTTCCAAAGCTTTTCTTTCATTAAAGCTCAAATTGTCATGAACATTACCCCTGGTTTTTAACAATTTGCTAAGATCTTCAATGCAAAGTTGTTCAAACACTTCAATAGTATGATGCAGTCTAGGTGTGTAACTGGAAGGTTTAATTAAACCTCTATTTGTACTAGACAAATCATGCATCAAATATGATAAATTCAGTTTTCTAGCAAATTTTTTAACATCAATTGCAGTCCTGCTGTAATTAGCTCTGCTATTTGGTACAAAATTAAATCCATATTTTAAAACATTCAACTCTGTACTGCTAAAAACATGTTCAGTTAAATTTAAAACACTGAAACAATCCATGTGTTCCATCATGCCTCGTCCCCCGACGAGTTGGACCCCAAAAATGTGCGACTTCGAGTCAACACTGTTGTTTTGTTATTATTAGTGGACTGATTCTTCCTGTTAGCTGTTGAATCATTGCAAGTAATGCCTGGTTTACTTCTACTAATTTTTTCTTTACTAGTTCTAACAGGTGAAAAACCTCCACCTAAATCTTGGCGGTTAGTTTCTGTGACTCCACAATCTTGATTATTATCAATTACAATGTTATCAACTAACAGGCTGGACACTGCAATTGACTTGTTCAAAAAAACATTGTCTTCCGAACTATTGGACATAAGGACATGAGTGTCAGCCTTAGAAGTAGAAACAACATCGCTGTATACACGCTGACCACGCTTGTCGCTAACGTTAGTACTGTGTCCTTTGAAATTATTGCCAAGAATATTTAAGGCAAAATTGTCATATGCAGTTTTATTTTTATAAGAGGCAATGTCACGCCTCAACTTCAATTGTTTCCTGTTAGTCACTTCAATGGAATGTTGATTAACTTCTTGAGACAAGTCTTGAAAAAATAAGCTGAAATTATCAGCTGTAAGCTTGCCTTTAACGCTAGCCTCAATGTGAATAATTTCGTTTTTTAGCAGTCCCATTTTCTGAACATTATTGTCAATCAATAACTTAAGAAAATTTAAGCCAGCATCGTTAAAAAAAGAAAAGTACAGTTTTGTACCTACCATAAATGTAGATGTTCGAGGATCTACATTGCTGCAGTCATAACCTGTGGGTAGTCCGCTGTCCTCGATCGGCCCGAATACCAAAGAGCTGGGCTGGCGTCGGTCATTGTCGCCTAGAGCTGACGTCAGTACGTCGTAGTACATAAGCGCATGACCAACGCCATATCCTCAGTCTTTCTTGCCCCAGATGTCAGAAGGCCTAAGAATGAAAGAAGGCCAGAGCCAAAAAAGTAAATGCCCAACAACTACCAGTGTGGAAATAAAGACAATCCTAAAATAAAAAACACAGCCACCACCAACTATAGAGGGGAAGGAGGGAGGGAAAATTGGACTGCAGCAATGTAGATCCTCGAACATCTACATTTATGGTAGGTACAAAACTGTACTATGGTCTTCGTCTCACATTGCTGCAGTCATAACCTGTGGGTAGAATCCCTAAGCAAAGGAAAAGGGAGGCTGGCAAACTAAATAGCATTAGGAGCTGCTAACATGCCCTGTAAAACTGCAGTGGCAAACCCAGCCCTGGACTTGGAATAAAGAGGGAGATGGTAATGCTTAGTAAAAGTGTGTACTGAACTCCAAGTAGCTGCCTCCAAAATATCCTTAGTAGCTACACCCCTCAAAAAAGCAGTAGATGTGGCAGTAGCCCTAGTAGAATGAGGTCTGATCCCAGCAGGAACATTCTTCCCATGATGAGAATAACAAAAAGCAATACATTGACCAATCCACTTTGAAATAGTCTGCTTTGAAACAGCTTTCCCTTGTGAACCCAAAGCAAAAGAAACAAATAACTGTTGAGTGTCTGAACTCCTTAGTTCTGCTCAAATAGTAACATAACTGCCTGTGGATATCCAAAGAATGCAAGACTTTTTCCCCCTTATTTTGGGGATCAGCATAAAAAGTAGGCAAATGAATAGACTGGTTCAAGGCCACATTAGAAATCACTTTAGGCATAAAAGTAGGGTTAGTTCGCAAAGAAACTCTATCCTTATGAAATATCAAAAAGGGTTCAACTGCCATGAGTGCCTGCAATTCAGATACCCTCCTAGCAGAAGTAATGGCCAACAAAAAAGCAGTCTTCCAAGACAAAAACTTCAATTCAGACGTAGCTGCAGGTTCAAAAGGAGGTAAAGTAAGTTTCTCAAAAACAAAATTGAGATCCCAAGAAGGGGTAGGAGCTCTATGTGGGGGTCTTATATTCTTTGCCCCTCTAAGAAATTGTTTGAACAAAGGGTGAGAAAATAAAGGAGGGTTACAATCATAGTGAGCAGAAATGGCTGCAGCATGAACCTTCACAGGAGAGAATGACAAACCCTTGTCCAGTAATTCAGTAAGATACTGTAGTGCAAAAAGTACAGTTTTGTACCTACCATAAATGTAGATGTTCGAAGATCCACATTGCTGCAGTCATAACTTGTGGGGTAGTCCGCTGTCCTCGGTCGGCCCGAATACCAAAGTATTAGGCTGGCATCGGTCATGGTCGCTTAGATCTGACGTCAGTACGCCTTGGTACTAAAGCGCATGACCGACGTCATATCCCCAGTCTTTCTTACCCCAGATGTCAGAAGGCCCTAAAAAGAAAGGCCATAGCCAAAAAACAGAGAAACATCCAACCACCCATGTACAAACAATATTTACAACCCAAAACACACAACCACCCCAAACTACAGTGGGGAAGGAGGGAGGGTAAATTGGACTGCAGCAATGTGGATCTTCGAACATCTACATTTATGGTAGGTACAAAACTGTACTATGTTCTTCATCTCACATTGCTGCAGTCATAACTTGTGGGTAGAATCCCAAAGCAAAGGTAAAGGGAGGATGGCAAAATTATAAAGCATTGGGAGCTGCTAACATGCCTTGTAAAACAGCAGTGGCAAACCCAGCCCTAGATTTGGAGTAAAGAGGGAGATGGTAATGTTTAGAAAAAGTGTGCACTGAACTCCAAGTAGCTGCCTCCAAAATATCTTTAGTAGCTACACCCCTTAAAAAAGCAGTAGAAGTGGCAGTAGCCCTAGTGGAATGAGGTCTGATTCTAGCCGGAATCTCCTTACCATGATGAGAATAACAAAAAGCAATACAATGGCCAATCCACTTAGCAATAGTTTGTTTAGAAACAGGTTTCCCCTGAGATCCCAAAGCAAAAGAAACAAACAACTGTTGAGACTGTCTGAACCCTTTAGTTCTGCTCAAATAATAACGCAACTGCCTGTGAATATCCAAAGAATGCAAAACCTTTTCCCCTTTATTTTGGGGATCAGCATAAAATGTAGGCAAATGAATAGATTGGTTTAAGGCCACATTTGAAACAACTTTAGGCATAAAAGTAGGGTTAGTACGTAGGGATACCCTATCCTTATGAAAAATCAGGAAGGGCTCAACTGCCATTAGAGCCTGTAATTCAGATACCCTTCTAGCAGACGTAATGGCCAACAAAAAAGCAGTCTTCCAAGACAAAAACTTCAACTCAGATGTAGCTGCAGGTTCAAAAGGAGGTAAAGTGAGTTTTTCCAACACAAAATTGAGTTCCCAGGAAGGAGTAGGAGTTCTACGTGGGGGTCTTATGTTCTTTGCCCCTCTAAGAAATTGCTTAAACAAAGGATGAGAGAATAATGGTGGGTCACAATCATAGTGAGCAGAAATGGCTGCAGCATGAACTTTTACAGAGGAGAAAGACAAACCTTTGTCCAGTAATTCTGTAAGATACTGAAGAGAAACACTCAAATTAGGTACTGAAACATCAAAGCTCTTTGCTTGGCTCCAAAGAAAAAATCTCCTCCATTTATCAGCATAAACTTTCCTTGTACTGGGCCGTCTGGCCTCCAAAATAACATCCAAAACTTGAGGAAGCTGCGACCCTCCAGGGTCTAGAACAGAATATGCCAGGCTGTCAGATGCAGGGACTGTATCCTGACATTGAGGAAATGATTGCCTGCCTGGGACAAAAGGTGTGGAATTGATGGCAAAGGCCAAGGAGGCTCCCTTACTAAACTCCTCAGCAGAGGGTACCAGTGCTGACGTGGCCAATCTGGAGCTATTAGAATCATGGAGGGCTTGTCCTGTCTGACCTTCAAGAGCACCTTGGGAAGGAAAGGAAGAGGAGGAAAAGCATAGACGTGAAGATTGCTCCAACTGAATGATAGAGCATCCACTTTCCAAGCCTTTGGATGAAACAGCTTTGTGCAAAACTTTGGCAGCTGGAAATTTAGTGGAGAAGCGAACAGATCTATGTCTGGAGTCCCCCAAAGCACTGTCAACTGTCGAAATACATGAGGATCCAATTTCCACTCGTGGGGATCCACCATCTGTCTGCTCAAAACATCCGCTAAGGAGTTCTGTGCTCCTGGCAGAAACCTTGCCTGAAGAGTGAGGTGCAAACAGAGCAGTCTCCCACAAAATCATAGCTTGCCTGCAAAGAGGGTATGAATGGGTTCCCCCCTTGCTTGTTGATGTACCACATGACAGTTGTGTTGTCTGTTTGAATCAACACATGTCCTGGTTGAAGTAGATCCTTGAAAGCCATCAATGCAAATTGGACTGCTAACATCTCCTTCATGTTGATATGCAAATGTTGAAGTCTGGCAGGCCACGTGTCTTGCACCCATTTTCCATTGAGGTGTGCTCCCCAAGCCTTGTCTGAGGCATCTGTCATTAAGATCTGACTCGCCTCTGGTCGGGCCACAGAGAGTCCCTTGTTTAGGTGACATTCCTGAGCCCACCACAAAAATTCCTTTTGAATGCAAGGTATTATCTGAATGACAGTGTCCAAATCGTGGCAGTGTTGAGTCCATACACTTTTGAGATACCATTGTAGCTTCCTCATATGCAGTTTGGCATTGGGAAGCACGAGAATACAAGATGCCATGAACCCCAAGGCTTAAAGGACTGTCCTTGCAGTCAGCCTGGACAGGAGAGACAATTGTTGGAAGTAAAGCGTAAGATTTCTTTGCTTGTCCGGGGTCAAAAATGCCATCTGAGAGGCTGTATTCAGTCTCACACCCAGAAAGCACATGTCCTGAGAGGGTACTAGACTGGACTTTATTTCGTTCACAGAATACCCTAGGCACCTTAACACCGCCATAACATACTGAAGATGGTGAAGTAGCTTGTCTTTGTCTTGAGCAAGAATCAGGCAATCGTCCAAATAAGGATAAATTTGTATTCCCCTTAACCTTAAGAAGGCTATCACTGGAGCCAGAACTTTTGTGAACACCCTGGGTGCAGTAGATAAGCCAAAGGGCAATGCAGAGAACTGATAATGTAAAGTCCCAGCCCGAAAACGCAGGAATCTCCTGCAGCTGGGCCTGATAGGAATATGAAGATACGCCTCCTTGAGATCCAGAGTTACCATCCAGTGATCTTTGCCTAGCAGAGGCAGAAGTTGTTGCAAAGTCAACATTTTGAATTTTGGAATGTCCAGGTATGTGTTGAGAATAGACAAATCCAGAATTGGCCTCCAAATGTTTCCTTTATTTGGTACAAGAAACAGGCGAGAATAAAATCCTAGGCCTACCTCTGACGGAGGGACTTGCTGGATAGCCCCCATTTGTAGAAGTAAAGAAATCTGTTTGTGAGCCTCCACCTTTTGCTGAGGAGGAACGTCTGGCATGCCTTTGAAAGGGGGCAATGTGTGGAAATAAAACTTGTAGCCTCGGTTTACAATGTCCAACACCCATTTGTCCTGGGTGACTAAAAGCCAATTTTGCCTGAAAAGTGCCAACTTTCCTCCCAGAGGAGCTGCCAGACACGAAGGATCGGGCAGCTGAAGATGCAGGTCATTGGGTCTGTTTACGAAAGGACTGGCCCCTGCCCTCACCTGTAGACTGTGCAGGGGAACTCCACGTCCTAGGCCTAAAAGAACCCTGTGCATGAGCTCTGCCCCTCCCACGTCTAGATCTACCCCTAGACTGTAAATCAGAGGAAGGGTAAGCCCATCCCTTAGTAGGCCAATTCCTGCTAAACTTAGGGGGCTGCACCTGCAAAAAATCCTTAACAGTCTGCATAGACTTAGCTTTGTCCTCCATTTTCTTCAAGACTGACTCCACAGGCGAACCAAACAAAACTTCAGACTGAAGGGGAGCATCCAAAATTCGAGCTTTAACATGCTCTGACAAGTTCTGATCCTTAAGCCAGGCGTGCCTACGAATAACTGATCCAGTGGCAGCCACCCTGGAAGAGGCCTGTAAAGCATCAAAACCACACTGCAAAGAATGCTTACCCACCTGATCAGAGGCATGAACCAAATCCTGTAATTCTTTACACTCTATGCCCTCTGCTAAAGCATCTACCTTAGATTTCAACTGACTAAGGAGAAAATTCTGGTACTTCAGCATATGAAACTGGCAATTCAAAGCCCTCATTGCAAGAGTGGAAGAGGTATACACTTTTTTACCCCACCTATCCAAAGCTCTAGAGTCTTTATCCATAGGAACTGGATTCTTTACAACAGAAGCCCTGACACCCTTAGGTCCCTGGCTAATAGTTTCTGGGTCAGCCCTAGGGCTCTTATACAAATATTTATGAGCCTCTGGCACTCTGTAATACCTGTCTGGCTTAACCGGGGCAGGAGGCAAAGAGTCTGGATTAAGGGAAGCCTCAGAGAAAACATCCTGTACAACATCCAAAACAGGAGGTATAGCCAAGGGCCTGTGTTGTGGTAAAAATAAGAATTCCCTAAGCCTCTTTCGGGAATCTGAGAAATCCTGACCTTCCCATTTAAAATGTTCCCTCATAGAATGCAGGGTTTCTGAAAAAGAAAAATCCTCTGGAGGGGAAGCAGAAGGACTAGAATCCTCTGTGTCTGAATCAGAATAAGGGGGAAAATCCTGAATGTCTTCAGCCGAAGACTGAGTAATCTGAAGAATGTTCCAATCCTTCCACCTCTGGCTCCACCCTAGGCCTCTTATCTGGAGGGGGCATAGAACCTCTGATCAAGGAAATCAAATCTTCTGCCATTTTAAGCATGTGTTTTTTAGGTACAGAACCTGCAGAACTAGGACTGACGCCAGAGGAAGACAAACCAGGCCTGGCCTTGGAAGGTACCTTAGAGACAGATGGAGAAGGCCTAACCACCCTATGTAAAGAAGGGATTACAGCAACCTGAGAGGCCCCCTCAGCCTGACCCGACTCCTGAGAGGCCACATCTTGCAAAATTAAAGGTTCCCCCTGAGACTCAACTGAAACCTCACTGGATCTACAGATTCCACCGTGGTTTCTAAAGAACCGGCGTCCGGAACGGACGACTCATCCTGCCTGGACTTTAACGATTTCTCCTTACGCTTCTTAGCGGTAGCGGGCGTCGGAGGATCCGACGGCATATTGTAATTACACCGCTTACCGAAGACAAGCCTAGCACAATCTAACCTACGTTTAATGGTGCGCTTATTAAATTTAGCACAAAAGCGACACCCGACTACGTCGTGCTCAGGCCCCAAGCAAGGAATACAGAGAGAGTGGTAATCCCTATGAGGTATCTGTTTCCCACAAGAAATACAATTATTCACTTTTTCTGACATCCGGATTTAACTGAGGCAAGAAAAGACAAAAATATTCCCCAACGGGGTACTTAGCACAACTTGGTTTTCGGTCTGAAACTCAGAATACGAAAATTTCAGGACGCCGAACGGCACTTGCAAACGCTGCTTCTGCTTCGGACCATGCGGCAAGAAAGACTGGGGATATGACGTCGGTCATGCGCTTTAGTACCAAGCAGTGACGTCAGATCTAAGCGACCATGACCGACGCCAGCCTAATACTTTGGTATTCGGGCCGACCGAGGACAGCGGACTACCCCACAAGTTATGACTGCAGCAATGTGAGATGAAGAACATCTCAAATTAGGCACTGAAACATCAAAGCCCTTTGCTGTACTCCAAAGAAAAAATCTCTTCCATTTATCAGCATAAACTTTTCTAGTACTAGGCCGCCTGGCTTCCAAAATGACATCTAAAACCTGTTGAGGAAGCTGAGACCCCACCGGCTCCATCACAGAATACGCCAGGCTGTCAGATGCAGGGACTGCACCCAAACATTGAGAAAATGATTGTTGGACTGGGATAACAAATGAAAAACCTGTGGCAGAAGCCAAGGAGGCTCCTGGATTAAACTCCTCAGCAGAGGATACCAATGCTGACGTGGCCAATCTGGCGCTATTAGAATCATGCAAGGCTTGTCCCGCCTGACTTTCAAGAGCACCTTGGGAAGAAGAGGCAGAGGAGGAAAAGCATAAACGTGAAGGTTGTTCCAACTGAAAGATAGAGCATCCACTTTCCAAGCATCTGGGTGGAACATCTTTGTGCAAAATTTTGGTAGTTGAAAATTCAGTGGAGAAGCGAACAGATCTATGTCTGGAGTTCCCCAAGCCGCAGTCAATTGTTTGAAAACCTGAGGATCCAGTTTCCACTCGTGGGGATCCACAATTTGCCTGCTCAATACATCTGCTAGGGAGTTCTGTGCTCCTGGCAGAAACCGTGCTTGAAGATTGATTTGCAAACTCAGAGCAGTCTCCCACAAAATCATTGCTTGTCTGCAAAGAGGGTATGAATGGGTTCCCCCCTGCTTGTTGATGTACCACATGACTGTTGTGTTGTCTGTTTGAATCAACACCTGTCCCGGCTGAAGTAGGTCCTTGAAGGCCATCAAAGCAAATTGGACTGCTAACATCTCCTTCATGTTGATATGCAAATGTAGTAGTTTGGGAGGCCACACGTCTTGTATCCATTTCCCATTGAAGTGTGCTCCCCAAGCCAAGTCCGAGGCATCCATCGTTAGGATCTGACTCGCCTCTGGTCGGGTCACAGAGAGTCCCTTGTTTAGTTGACATTCCTGAGCCCACCACAAGAATTCCTTCTGGATGCAAGGTATAATTCGAATGACAGTGTCCAAACCGTGGCAGTGTTGAGTCCACACACTTTTGAGATACCATTGTAGCTTCCTCATATGCAGTTTGGCATTGGGAAGAACTAGAATGCAAGATGCCATGAACCCCAAGGCTTGAAGGACTGTCCTTGCAGTCAGCCTGGACATTACTGATAACTGCTGGAAGTATAGATGAAGAGTTCTTTGTTTGTCCGGGGTCAGAAATGCCATCTGAGAGGCTGTATTCAGTCTCACACCCAGAAAGCACATGTCCTGAGAGGGTACTAGACTGGACTTTATTTCGTTCACAGAATACCCTAGGCACCTTAAAACTGCCATTACATACCGGAGATGTTGTAGTAACTTGTCTGTTTTGAGCAAGAATCAGGCAATCGTCCAGATAAGGATAAATTTGTATTCTTCTCTGTCTGAAAAAGGCAATCACGGGAGCCAGAACTTTTGTGAATACTCTGGGCGCAGTAGATAAACCAAAGGGCAATGCAGAGAACTGATAGTGAGAAGTACCAGCCCGAAATCTCAGGAATCTCCTGCAGCTGGGCCTGATAGGGATGTGAAGATAGGCCTCTGAGATCCAGGGTTACCATCCAGTGATCCTTGCCCAGCAGAGGCAGAAGTTGTTGTAATATTAACATCTTGAACTTTGGAATGTCTTGAGAATGGACAAATCCAGAATTGGCCTCCAAGTGTTTCCTTTCTTTGGCACTAGGAATAGACTGGAATAAAAACCTAGGCCTACTTCTGACGGAGGGACCGCCTGAATTGCCCCCCATCTGTAAAAGTAAAGAAATTTGCTCCTGAGCCTCCATCCTTTGCTGAGGAGGCACATCCGGCATGTCTTTGAAAGGAGGAAAAGTGTGAAAATAAAACTTGTACCCGTGATTTATTATATCCAACACCCATTTGTCCTGGGTGACCAAATGCCAATTTTGTTTGAAAAGTCCCAACTTTCCTCCTAGAGGAGCTGCCAGTAGAAAAGGGTCTGGCAGCAGAAGATATAGGTCATTGGGTCTGTTTACGAAAAGGCTGATCCCTGCCCTCACCAGAAGACTGTGCAGGAGAACTCCAAGTCCTAGGTCTGAAAGAACCCTGAGCGTGAGCTCTGCCTCTACCACGCCTAGACCTGCCCTTAGACTGATAATCCGAAGAAGGAAAAGACCATCCCCTAGCAGGCCAATTCCTACTAAACTTAGGGGGCTGCACCTGCAAAAAATCTTTGACCGTCTGCATAGACTTAGCCTTATCTTCCATCTTTTTCAAAACCAATTCCACAGAAGGACCAAAAAGTACTTCAGATTGAAGAGGAGCATCCAAAATTCGAGCCTTAACATGCTCTGACAAATTTTGATCCTTAAGCCAGGCATGTCTACGAATAACTGAACCTGTAGCAGCCACCCTGGATACAGCCTGAAGAGCATCGAAACCACACTGCAAAGAATGCTTGCCCACTTGATCTGATGCATGAACCAACTCCTGGAGCTCCTTACACTCTATACCCTCAGATAAAGCATCCACCTTAGATTTCAATTGACCTAAAAAAATTCTGATACTTCAGCATATGGAATTGGCAATTCAAAGCCCTCATAGCTAACGTAGAGGTGGTGTACACTTTTTTTGCCCCACCTATCTAAAGCTCTAGAATCTTTATCCAAAGGAACTGGATTCTTAGCCACAGAAGCCCTAATACCCTTCGGACCTTGAGTAATAGTTTCCGGATCAGCTCTAGGGCTTTTGTACAAATACTTATGTGCTTCAGGAACTCTATAATATCTGTCTGGCTTAACAGGGGCAGGAGGTAAAGAATCAGGATTAAGGGAAGATTCAGAAAAAACATCCTGAACAACCTCTAAGACAGGAGGAATAGCCAAGGGCCTATGCTGAGGCAGAAACAAAAATTCCCTGAGCCGTTTCCGAGAATCCGAAAAATCCTGACCTTCCCACTTGAAATGCTCCCTCATGGAATGCAAAGTCTCAGAAAAAGAAAAATCCTCTGGAGGCGAAGCAGAAGGACAGGAGTCCTCTGCATCCGAATCCAAATAAGAAGGGAATTCCTGAATTTCTTCAGCTGAGGAATCAGAGTAGTCTGAGGAATGATCCATCCCCTCTAAAACTGCTTCCACCCTAGGCCTCTTCTCTGGGGGGGGCATAGAACCCCTGATCAAAGTAATCAAGTCCTCAGCCATTTTTAACATATGCTTCTTAGGAACAGGGACTGGAGAGCTAGAACTATGACCAGGGCCAACATGACAAGGTTTGGCCTTAGCATGGCCTTTAGCCACTGAAGTAGAAGGCCTACTAACCTTCTGTAAAGATGGAACTACAGACACCTGAGAAGCACCCTCAGCCGGGCCTAACTCCTGAGAGGTTAACTCCTGTAAAAGTAAAGGTTCCCCATGGAATTCAGCCGAATCCCCGGCAGGATCCACAGGTTCAACCGGAGGCTCCGTAGAACCGGCGTCCGTAACGGACGACTCATCCGGTTTAGACTTCAAAGATTTATCTTTACGCTTTTTAGCGGTAGCGGGCGTCGGAGGATCCGACGGCATGTTATAGTTGCACCTTTTACCAAAAACAAGCCTGGCACAGTCTAATCTCCGTTTAATGGTGCGCTTGTTAAATCTAGCACAAAAGCGACACCCGACCACGTCGTGCTCAGGCCCTAAGCAAGGAATACACAAAGAATGAAAATCCTTATGAGGTATCCGTTTCCCACAAGAAATGCAATTATTAACTTTTTCTGACATCCGGATAACTGAGGCAAGAAAAGACAAAGATTTCCCCAACGGGGTACTTAGCCCAACTTGGTCTTCGGTCTGAAACTCGATAAATGAAAATTTCAGAACGCCGAACGGCACTTGCAAATGCTGCTTCTGCTTCGGACCACGCGGCAAGAAAGACTGAGGATATGGCGGTCATGCGCTTATGTACTACGACGTACTGACGTCAGCTCTAGGTGACAATGACCGACGCCAGCCCAGCTCTTTGGCATTCGGGCCGATCGAGGACAGCGGACTACCCACAGGTTATGACTGCAGCAATGTGAGACGAAGAACATCTAGTGTTTCAAACATGGGACTGCCCAAACCAACCCCATTCGGGCATTTAAAAAATCGCAGTCCCTTAGGTACAATGCAGAGTTCTATACAATGAGAAAAGTAACAGTTTTCCAAGTACAATGATTTGTACCTTTTGAGCAATTTCAATAATTGCTCACATTGACTATCGAGTAGTTCGTTGTTAACTTGGTCAAAACTCCGACCAGAAGTGCTGAATGGATTCTCCCCTCGACTGAGTAAATACTCACAACTGGCACCACCACCGTCACGAACTGGAAAAGGCAAACGTTGTTTCTTTGCTCCACGTTCGCTTCAGGTTGGCGTTGGACTACCCATTAGAAACATATCATTAGAAACATACCCAGGGGCCAATATATTAGAGCTAGTCGCATGACGAGCAAAGAAGAGGACTTAGTGGGGACATCAACCGTATTAAATCTGTGCTAGAAAAGAATTGGAGGGTTATTCAAGGAAATCATGACATTGTTCATGTAGTTGGTAGCAAACCGTGTTTTGTGTTTCGTAACACCTACAACATTAAAAAAATGTTCGAGTACAACAGTTTAAATACTGTTAAGATTGTGACAAATAAGAAGGGTATGTTTTGTTTCCAAGGTTGCAGGATTTGCAGATATATTTCTGTAGGTTCTAGCATTGCAGTTGCAACTACAGATAGAATATTTGAGGTCCTTGAGTTTGTTAATTGTAATTCAAATGGGGTGGTGTACATTGGCATGTGTACTGCGTGTCCAGCATTTTGTGTGGGAATGACCACTAGAAGTCTGGGCACGCGCATAAAAGAACATTTATATAGCATTAGATGCAAAGATGAAAACAATGCGTTATATAAGCATTCTGTTGCTTGTCCCCTTTTTTAAAAAATTTGTTTTTTCTGTTTTAGAAGTTTGTAAACCGGATATGAGGGCAGGGGATTTTAAAAACTATTTAGAGCAAAGGGAGACACTTTGGCAGATCAGATTAAATTCTGACAAAACTCCCGGTTTAAATGAGACCATTAATGTTAAGTGTTTTTTAAAATACCATAAGTTAGCTATTAATAAACATAGTGATTTGTCTTTTTTCTTTGAAACAAACACTATGTTTTTAAATTTTGTATTAATTAATTGATTTCACTTGCACTGATTGGCAATTTAAATGTGTATTTAAGGCACTGATTCTTTCAATGGAGTGTATTCTGATGAAGTCGTGTGATGAAAGCGGTCAAAGTTTTTGTACGCTATTTTGCCTGGAATTGTGAACTGTGTTCCTTCAGTTTCCTCTGCCATTCCTTGGATTTACTTGTTTTTTGGCTTTTTTTACATTTACCCGTTTAACGCAGCCTGCTATGGCGGAGGTTGCTGATGAGTCTTTGCTCAATATGACTATTCATGCTACACCCTCTTCGGGAGGTGACAAAGTGAACAAACTACTTTTAGCCACCTTGATAGATATTCAAAGTTCCTTAAAGTTTTTAAAGGCGAAGGCTAACGGACCTAACATTGCAATGCAAGCATCTCGTCCAGTTGGGTCCGTTCAGGAGTTAGAAACAGTTATTGACTTGGGTAGTCCAACGCCAACTGGAAGCGAACATGGAGCAAAGAAACAACGTTTGCCTTTTCCAGTTCGTGACGGTGGTGGTGCCAGTTGTGAGTATTTACTCAGTCGAGGGGAGAATCCATTCAGCACTTCTGGTCTGAGTTTTGACCAAGTTAACAACAAACTACTCAATAGTCAACGTGAGCAATTATTGAAATTGCTCAAAAGGTACAAATCATTGTACTTGGGAAACTGTTACTTTTCTCATTGTATAGAACTCGGCATTGTACCTAAGGGAATGCGATTTTTTAAATGCCCGAATGGGGTTGGTTTGGGCAGTCCCATGTTTGAAACACTAGTTTCTTTTTTTAACGATGCTGGTTTACATTTTCTTAAGTTATTGATTGACAATAATGTTCAGAAAATAGGACTGCTAAAAAATGAAATTATTCACATTGAGGCTAGCGTTAAAGGCAAGCTTACAGCCGATAATTTCAGCTTATTTTTTCAAGGCTTGTCTCAAGAAGTTAATCAACATTCCATTGAAGTGACTAACAGGAAACAATTGAAGTTGAGGCGTGACATTGCCTCTTATAAAAATAAAACTGCATATGACAATTCTGCCTTAAATATTCGTGGCAATAATTTCAAAGGACACAGTACTAACGTTAGCGACAAGCGTGGTCAGCGTGTATACAGCGATGTTGTTTCTACTTCTAAGGCTGACACTCATGTCCTTATGTCCAATAGTTCGGAAAACAATGTTTTTTTGAACAAGTCAATTGCAGTGTCCAGCCTGTTAGTTGATAACATTGTAATTGATAAGAATCAAGATTGTGGAGTCACAGAAACTAACCGCCAAGATTTAGGTGAAGGTTTTTCACCTGTTAGAACTAGTAAAGAAAAAATTAGTAGAAGTAAACCAGGCATTACTTGCAATGATTCAACAACTAACAGGAAGAATCAGTCCACTAATAATAACAAAACAACAGTGTTGACTCGAAGTCGCACTTTTTTGGGGTCCAACTCGTCGGGGGACGAGGCATGATGGAACACATGGATTGTTTCAGTGTTTTAAATTTAACTGAACATGTTTTTAGCAGTACAGAGTTGAACGTTTTAAAATATGGATTTAATTTTGTACCAAATAGCAGAGCTAATTACAGCAGGACTGTAATTGATGTTAAAAGATTTGCTAGAAAACTGAATTTATCATATTTGATGCATGATTTGCCTAGTACAAATAGAGGTTTAATTAAACCTTCGTTACACACCTAGACTGCATCATACTATTAAAGTGTTTGAACAACTTTGCATTGAAGATCTTAGCAAATTGTTAAAAACCAGGGGTAATGTTCATGACAATTTGAGCTTTAATGAAAGAAAAGCTTTGGAACATTTAAAAACTTTAAGTAGTCAGTATAGATTTATGAAGAGTGACAAAGGTTCGAACATAGTTATTATGGAGCAAGAAGTATATCAGGCCAACATGTTAAAAATATTAGATAATACAGGTGAATATCAACAGGTTACTCTGATATTCACAAATGTTTTCGTTCTATAAACTCCTATTTGTATGATGCTCTCATGTCTGGAGAAATTAGTACTGAATTGTATGAATTCTGTGTAGTGCACGAACCAAAAATAGGGGTGATTTTTGGAATTCCAAAAACACAAAGACTTGGTAAATCCTCCGTTCAGACCTATAGTTTCTTCACCACATTCCATCACCGAAGGAATTTCTTTGGCTATAGATGCTGTTTTGGGGCCTCTTAAATAACAATCCATCTTTCATTAAAGATTCTTGGCATTTTTTTTAGACAAGCTGAGGGTTTTTTTCTGAAAGTGGAATTTTTGATCCTGACAGACGCATCATTTTTACTTTAGATGTGGTCTCATTATACACCTGCATTCCACATGTCGATGGTATTGAGGCTGTACGCAGTTATTTATTTAAAAAGAAACATTTTACCAACGGTGTTATATCTACAATTTGTAGATTAACAGAAATTATCTTAGAGAATAATTTCTTTTTGTTTAATAATAAATATTATAAACAAAAAAGAGGTGTTGCCATGGGTTCCCCAGCTGCTCCTGCATACGCTAATTTAGTTATGGCTTGGTGGGAGTTAGAAAATATCCCTATTTTAAAGGAAAAATTTCACATTAATTTTTTCTGTAGATTTATTGAGGACTTAATGTTTATTATAGAAGGTAATGCTGACACTGTTGAGGCTTTCATCTCAGAGGTTAATTTGTCATCTGGTTATTTAAAATTCATCAAAGGTGATATTGGTTTGGCGGTTAATTTTTTAGATATTTGTTTTTGGTGGGATTTTGTTGACAATAGATTTCATAGTAAAATTTTCAGGAAGCAAACTTTTACAAATGGATATTTGCACTACCAAAGTGGCCACCCGAAACATATCATTAGAAACATACCCAGGGGCCAATATATTAGAGCTAGTTGCATGACCAGCAAAGAAGAGGACTTAGTCCAGGAATTTCATTTCATTGCTTCACTGTTTTTACAGAGGGGTTATGATGAACTTTTATTAATTGAAAGTGGCAATGAAATTTTTAACAAACATTTAACCCATTATCCAGCTATTCTGAACAGGTCAATGGTTACCACGGTTGATGACCATTGTGGTCAAGGAGTCAGTAATTTTAATTTTGATTCAGTGTGTTCACTAGAAATGAGTGGGGACATCAACCGTATTAAATCTGTGCTAGAAAAGAATTGGAGGGTTATTCAAGGAAATCGTGGCATTGTTCATGTAGTTGGTAGCAAACCGTGTTTTGTGTTTCATAACACCTACAACATTAAAAAATGTTAGAGTACAACAGTTTAAATACTGTTAAGATTGTGACAAATAAGAAGGGTATGTTTTGTTGCCAAGGTTGCAGGATTTGCAGATATATTTCTGTAGGTTCTAGCATTGCAGTTGCAACTACAGATAGAATATTTGAGGTCCCTGAGTTTGTTAATTGCAATTCAAATGGGGTGGTGTACATTGGCATGTGTACTGCGTGTCCAGCGTTTTATGTGGGAATGACCACTAGAAGTCTGGGCACACGCATAAAAGAACATTTATATAGCATTAGATGCAAAGATGAAAACAATGCGTTATATAAGCATTCTGTTGCTTGTCCCTTTTTTAAAAAATTTGTTTTTTCTGTTTTAGAAGTTTGTAAACCGGATATGAGGGCAGGGGATTTTAAAAACTATTTGGAGCAAAGGGAGACACTTTGGCAGATCAGATTAAATTCTGACAAAACTCCCGGTTTAAATGAGACCATTAATGTTAAGTGTTTTTTAAAATACCGTAAGTTAGCTATTAATAAACATAGTGATTTGTCTTTTTTCTTTGAAACAAACACTATGTTTTTAAATTTTGTATTAATTAATTGGTTTCACTTGCACTGATTGGCAATTTAAATGTGTATTTAAGGCACTGGTTCTTTTAATGGAGTGTATTCTGATGAAGTTGTGTGATGAAAGCGGTCATTAAAGTTTTTGTACGCTATTTTGCCTGGAATTGTGAACTGTGTTCCTTCAGTTTCCTCTGCCATTCCTTGGATTTACTTGTTTTTGACTTTTTTTTACATTTTTCAGGAGGAACAAAACTGAAAGGTCTGTGGGACAAGGACAGATGCAAGTACATAAATATAACAGAGATGCTACCCTGATGAAAGAATTCAACTCTCTGCTGGACCATTTGAAGTTGTTATAGTCAAGGCCATAGTCATGTGCTGCTTCAACAAGCAAAGGGGACCCAAGTCATACCCAGTTTGCAGACTAATGCAATTTTATTGATGTAAAGTGAGAAAAAATGTGCAGCAAGAATGGAGCCTTGAGGAGCTCCTTTGAGAATGGTGAATGAAGGTTAAATGTTGTTCCTATATTGCACTAATGAGAGAGAACTGTGGAACAAGGTGATGGTACCTGGGCTAATACTCAATTCAATAAGGTGGTCAGTAAAAGAAAACTGGCAACTGACCACTGGCCAGCTAGTCACTTATTGACAGAGGACTGCTGGACATTATGGTGGGCACACTGGCTAACAGGGGCACATACACCACTCTCACCATTAGCATGTGCCTCTGGCATAAGTTGAAGTAGGTTGGGACCTCATTCTACTTATCAATGGCAAACATCCATGCCCATTTGACATTAGTCAATATGACCAAATCACATTTTACAATGTTAAGTGGCTAGCCCTGCCACAGTGCAGTGTCTGTGATCCATGTCATCCTATCTTCAGGACACTGCACACTACAGTAAATGCCCAAAACAGTTGGTCTATACAAGTCTTTCCCTATAGGGCACCATCTAGAGTCTGCACTGCTCCCCACAGCTTCATTCTTTGGTGAGTTTGATCAGGATTGAAACTTGTACCTTGTGTATGGTAAGTGAAGACCGTAACCATTATGCCAAGGGGTCTCAAACAGAAGTCTTCACTGTTTTAACCAATTGGAAATAAATGATGCACTTCCCTTTTAAGGCACAACTGGATACCCTGCTCGTTTATTGTGATGCCATCTCAAATCCATTTCCCAGATGAGAGAGGAGAGTTCCATTATAAATCCTGACGAAGGGCACATGCCAGCTCAAAAGCTCGAGTAATTGCAAAACCTATGTTGATCTAATAAAAGTTATTACATCACATCTGTGTTTCGGTGTCCATGTTTTCTGCTAGTGGACTAACAGAACTTCTTTAATTCTCTAAGGATTTTGTTAGCCATTCATCAAAAATTACTTGGACTTATGGGGTTGGTCTTTTGGGCAGAGTTATAATACAAAAATGCTTAAAGATAAAAGAAACAAAACCTGAGGTAAGAAACATATTAATTATGTACCAGTGGTTTGGCAATAGGATTACCAAACTATAGGAAGGAAAGGTAGAAAGTTTTCAGTGCTGAAAGAATAGTTGTGTAAAATCTTACCATAACCACAGATGTCCTTCTCTTCTATGCTGCATTATTCTTTACATATGGGTTGTATTCCACCCAAACAACCCAAAGTCCAGCCTGTATATAAAAGCTTAGAGCCACTGCCTGTATGCGGGATGTCGCACATAGGCACAGAAGTCAGCCATAAAAGGGACATCCACACGTACCATCTTCAGAATAAGAAAGCCCCATGAGGAAAACCTCAGGGAAGCCTAGGTGGATCATCCCAAGAAAGAAAAAGCTGTAGGGGAAAAGCGGGAGGGATCAAATACTGCAACACAGAACAGAAGGACATTTACGGTTATGGCAAGATTTTACACTATTCAGTGTCCTTCTATTCAATGTTGCAGTATTCTTTACATATTGGAGAGTGCAAGAGCTGAAAAGGGAACCCAGGGAGGAGGATACAGAAGGGGAAAACTAAGAGGAAGCATATTCAAAAAATCCATACAGAATTGCCCTAGCAAATCCTGCTCTGGAAACAGTGTCCAATTTGTAATGTTTCATGAAGGTGTAAGTAGATGACCAGGTGGCTGGTTCCAAGATGCAATGGGCATCTAGACCATTGAAGGCCCCTGAGGATGCAAATGACCTAGTGGAATGTGCCTTGACAGATGCTGACAAGGACTTTCCATGGAATTTATAAAAAAACACAATAGTCTTAGAAATCCATGTGAATATAGTTTGTTTGGACACGGGCAAGCCCAGAGCCCTGGGATGAAACGACACAAAGTTGGTCACACTTCCTGATATATTTTACCTGGATAAGACAAAGTCTGAGAGTTGTCTACACACATCTAAGGTGTGTAAAATCCTCTCACCAGAGAAGTGAGATGAAGGAAAGAAGGTAGGCAATTGGATGGATTAAGTGACAACTCATTGACCACTTTTGGTATGAAGGGTTTGTTCTCAAGGATATCCTGTTCTTATGGAAGGCCAGAAAGGGAGGTGAAGCCATTAATGCCTCAACTTCAGAAACCCTTCTGGTAGAGGTTAAGGCTACCAGAAGCACCATGTTCCATAAGCAAAACTTTAGGGAAGCAGAAGGTGCTGGTTAAAAAGGGCCTGGTTAAGTTTTTCCAACACATAATTGAGATCCCAGGGAGGAGGAAATGGTTTCCAGGGGGGTCTCAAGTGCAAGACACCCTTTAGAAAAAAACCTAACTTCTAGCCTGGAAGCTAGGGGAGGAGACAAAGACAAGCAGGCAGATAAGGCAGAACAATGGAGTAACGGAGGAGTAAATAAGGCCATGTTGAGTAACTCACACAGGTAGAAAAGCACTAGGGGAATGTCCGCACCAAAAGGATCCACTTTCCTTTTTTGGCACCAAATGTAAAATCTTCTCCACTTGGAAATGTAAGACTTTCTAGTAGTGGGTTTCCTTGCCTCCTCCAAAACCTTTAGCACACCCTTAGAGAATATGTGCCTGAAAGGGATCAAGTATTGATCACCCACAGAGGCAGCTGCAGAGTTAGCAAATGTGGGTGAATCAATGATCCCTTGTCCAGAGTAAGCAGGTCCAGTCAAGTGAGATAACTTGTAATGATGACACTTGCTAACTGCAGAAGAGGGAACCAGTGCTGTCTTGGCCAAAAGGGAGTCACTAACAATATTTTTGGCTTGTCCTCTAGAATTTTCAACAGGACTTTCTGAATTAAGGGGAAGGGGGTAATGCAAAGATACCTCCACTTCCATGAAAATGAGAGGGATCCACCTTCCACACTTGAGGATGAGGGGCCCTGGCACAAAAGTGAGAAAGTTGTCTATTCATAGGGGAGGCAAATAGGTCCAGTTCTGGAGTACCCCACCGGTGAACTAGCTCCGGGAACACATCCCTGTGGAACATCCACTTGTGAAATTGTGTCACAGACCTGCGTAATATGTCTGCCACCAAGTTCTGAGCAGAAGGTAGGTACACAGTATGCAGTTACCTTGTATAAGGCAGCTAATTCCAAAGCCTTGATGGCCAAATGACAGAATAAATAAAATTTTGTGCCCCCCCCCCCCCCCGCTTGTTTATGTACCAAAGGACTGTGATATTGTCTGTGAGGATCTTTAGGGTTCCTGGCAAAAATAAAGGGTGAAAGGTTTGCAAGGCTAAAAGTAAAGTTCTCATTTCCCTAATGTTATGTTCCATCCTTTGAGAAGGGGACCAAAGGCCCGTAATTTTCCTGGAAGCAAAGGTTGCTCTCAACCCCAAGTCTGAGGCGTCTATGAAGAGTTGCTAAGCTGGTTGAGGAACCTGAAGAGGTAGGTCAGGGTTCTGATTAAGTTGCTGGATCCACCAACTTAACTCTACCTTCAAGCAGGGAAGGAGGGGAATCATGACATGTAAGGGATAAGCATGTGGGGACCAAACTGTCTTGAGAAACCAATGGAACTTTCTCATGTGCCGCTTTGCAAAGGGCAGCATGGGAATAGTAGAAGCCATGAACCCCAGGAGTCTCAAACTCCCTGGCCACAATGGAAGTAAGAGGCAGAACAGCCTCCATGAATGCGCTGACATAGGTTGCTTTCTTCAGAATTCCCCAACATAGGGTGCTTTCTCCACAAGGAGAAAAACATCAAATCTGTGCTAAACCTACACCCCAAGAGTACAAGATCCTGACTTTGTATGAGACATGACTTGGATTTACTGTAAAACCCAGTGCCTGCAGAAAAGGGATGACTAGGTTCAAATGTGGAGTTAAAAGGTCTGGGCTGCTGGCTAGAAAAAGCAGATCTGAACATGGGTAAACTTGAAGTCCTTTCAGCCTTAAATATGCAATGACTGGAGCTAGGCACTTTGTGAATACCCTGAGAGCAGTAGAACGATGAAAGGGGCAAGGCAGTAAATTGAAAATGCAAAGAACCCATAGAGAAGCACAAAAATCTTCAGAAGAGGGGGGTGTAAGAGGAAGTCTTGGCAGGGAAATTTCTATAAATTTTGGAACTGGTGAAACCAGTAGGTGTTTCAAATCCGGAGTTCCTTCCCTTTTTCCTGCAGTGATTTAAAACAACTCTGCGATGCTGTTCCAAACAAAGAGAAATTATCAAGAGGAGCATCAAGCAATTTTGCCTTGATGTCATCAGGAAGTGCCTGGAGACATAGCCAGGAATGCCTTCTTAGAACAGAAGCAGAAGCTGCTGCTCTGGCAGAGGCCTCCACTACATTGTAATTACACTTGATGGTGTCTAGCCACGCAACAGGAGGATGATAGGAGGGAAAGGGACAGAGGCTTAGCCTCTCAATCTGGCAATGGGGAAAGAGCCTGGGTAGCCTGAGTAAGCAAAGACAGAGCCACAACTGGACATGTGTGTCTGGTAATAGCATTGATAGCCAAGGTGGAAGAGGTATATACACCTTCTTGTCCAACTTTTCCAAAACTTTCCTTATCAGAAGGGAGCAACTAGGCAGGAGATAAAGTACAGTTTTGTACCTACCATAAATGTAGATGTTCGAGGGTCCACATTGCTGCAGTCCTAACTATTGGGTAGTCCGCTGTCCAGTCGGCCCGAATACCAAAGTATATGGCTGACGTCGGTCAGGGCGCATTAGACTGACGTCAGTACGTCAGGGTACTAATGCGCATGACCGACGTCATATCCTCAGTCTTTTCTTGCCCCAGATGTCAGAAGACCCTAAAAAAACAAGGCCTAATATACCTGCACCAAAAATATGTACAATATATACAAAAATATCAGCATATAACCACACCTACACAACCACCCCTAAACACAGAGGGGAAGGAGGGAGGGTAAATTGGACTGCAGCAATGTGGACCCTCGAACATCTACATTTATGGTAGGTACAAAACTGTACTATGTTCTTCATTCCACATTGCTGCAGTCCTAACTATTGGGTAGAATCCCAAAGCAGAGGTAAGGGAGGCTGGCAAATCATAAAGAAGCAGGAGCTGACAACATGCCTTGCAAAATAGCTGTGGCAAAACCAGCCCTAGACTTAGAGTAGAGAGGAAGGTGATAATGCTTAGAGAAAGTATGCACTGAACTCCAAGTAGCTGCCTCCAAAATATCCTTAGTTGCCACCCCCCTTAGAAATGCTGTTGAAGTGGCAGTAGCCCTAGTGGAATGAGGCCTAATCCCAGCTGGAATCTCCTTGCCATGATGGGAATAACAAAATGCAATGCAAAACCCAATCCACCTAGAAATAGTTTGTTTTGACACAGGCTTGCCCTGAACTCAAAGCAAAAGAAACAAACAACTGCTGAGACTGCCTAAAATCCTTAGTCCTGCTTAAATAATAACGCAATTGCCTGTGTACATCTAAAGTATGCAAAATCTTCTCCCCTTTATTTTGGGGGTCTGCATAAAAAGTAGGCAAATGAATAGTTTGGTTTAAAGCCACACTAGAAACCACCTTAGGCATAAAGGAAGGATTAGTACGTAATGATACCCTATCCTTATGGAAAATCAAAAGGGCTCTACTGCCATAAGGGCCTGCAACTCAGACACCCTTCTTGCAGAAGTAATAGCCAACAGAAAAGCAGTCTTCCATGACAAGTATTTCAATTCAGCAGTAGCCGCAGGCTCAAAAGGTTGTAGAGTAAGTTTTTCCAACACAAAATTGAGATCCCAAGCAGGAGTAGGAGCTCATGGGGGTCTTATATTCTTTGCCCCTCTAAGAAACTGCTTGAACAAAGGATGCGAAAACAATGGTGGGTCACAATCATAGTGAGCTGAAATTGCTGTAGCATGAATCTTAATGGAAGAGAAGGACAAACCTTTGTCCAATAACTCAGTAAGATATTGAAGAGCCACACTCAAATTAGGCTCAGAAATCTCCAAATTCTTTGCTGTACTCCAAAATAAAAATCTCTTCCATTTTTCTGCGTACACTTTCCTTGTACTAGGTCGTCTAGCTTCCATAATCACATTTAAAACTTGTTGAGGAAGTTGAGACCTGCTGTGTTTCAACACAGAATATGCCAGGCTGTCAGATGAAGAGAGTGAAGCTTGACATTGAGCAGATGACCGTCCTTCTGAGATAACAGATGTGGAATCAAAGGTAAAGGCCATGGAGGCTTCCTTACCAGACTCCTTAGTAGTGGGTACCAGTGTTGCCGAGGCCAATCTGGAGCTATTAAAATCATCCTTGGCTTGTCTTGTCTGACCTTTAAGAGCACCTTTGGAAGAAGAGGCAAAGGTGGAAAGGCATACACATGAAGATTTTTCCAACTGAAAGAAAGAGCATCCACTTTCCAAGCTGTGTGATGAAACCCTTTGTGCAAAACTTTGGCAGCTGGTGGTTTAGTGGAGAAGCGAACAGATCTATGTCTGGAGTTCCCCATGACACTGTCAATTTCTGAAATACATGAAGATCCAGTTTCCACTCGTGGGGATCCATGATTTGTCTGCTTAACACATCTGCTAAGGAGTTCTGTGCTCCGGCAGAAACCTTGCCTGAAGAGTTAGTTGCAAGCTGAGCGCAGTCTCCCATAAAATCATTGCTTGCCTGCATAGAGGATAAGAATGTGTTCCCCTTGTTTGTTGATGTACCACATGACAGTTGTGTTGTCTGTTAGAATCAACACCTGCCCTGGAAGAAGTAACTCCTTGAAAGCCATTAATGCAAACTGGACTGCTAACATCTCCTTCATGTTGATATGTAGATGCTGTAGTCTGGCAGGCCACTTGTCTTGTATCCACTTTCCATTTAGATGAGCTCCCAAGCAATGTCCGAGGCATCTGTCGTTAAAATCTGACTCGCCTCTGGCCGGGTCACAGAGAGTCCCTTGTTTAGGTGACATTCCTGAGCCCACCACAAAAATTCTTTTGAAGGCATGGTATTATTTGAATGACAGTGTCCACATCCTGGCACTGCTGTGTCCATACATTTTTGAGATACCATTGCAGCTCCCTCATATGCAGTTTGGCATTGGGAAGCACCAGAATACAAGATGCCATGAACCCTAATGCTTGAAGGACTGTCCTTGCAGTCAGCACGGACTGATGAGATAGTTGATGGAAGTAAAGGGATAGACTCTTTTGTTTGTCCGGGGTTAAAAAGGCCATCTGGGCTGCTGTATTCAGTCTCACACCCAGAAAGCACATGTCTTGAGAGGGTACTAGACTGGACTTTATTTCGTTCACAGAATACCCTAGGCATCTTAGCACTGCTATAACATATTCCAGATGCTGTAGAAGGTCTTCCTTTTCTTGAGCCAGAATCAGGCAGTCGTCCAAGTAAGGATAGATTTGAATTCCTTTTAGCCTGAAGTAAGCTATCACTGGAGCCAGAACCTTTGTGAATACTCTGGGCAGTAGATAAGCCAAAGGGCAATGCAGAGAACTGATAATGAGAATTTCCAGCTCGAAACGCAGATACTTCCTGCAAATTAGTCTTATAGGCACATGAAGGTAAGCTTCCTTGAGATCTAAAGTTACCATCCAGTGATCCTTGCCCAGCAGAGGTAAAAGCTGTTGTAACGTCAACATCTTGAACTTGGGAATGTCCAGATAAGTGTTGAGGATAGATAAATCCAAAATCGGTCTCCACGTGTTCCCCTTCTTTGGTACTAGGAACAGGCGAGAATAAAATCCTAGGCCCCTTTCTGATACGGGACTGGCTGAATGGCCCCTATTTGGAGTAACAGAGAAATTTGCTTGTGAGCCTCTTTCCTTTGTGGAGGAGGAACGTCTGGCATGCCTTTGAAAGGGGCAATGTATGGAAATAAAACCTGTAACCGTGGTGAATGATATCCAACACCCATCTGTCTTGAGTAATTAAATCCCAATTTTCTTTGAAAAGAGACAGTCTTCCTCCCAAAGGAGCTGCCAGACGAGAATCTACTGGCAGCTGAAAAGGCAGGTCATTGGGTCTGTTTACGAAAGGACTGACCCCTGCCCTCACCAGAAGTCTGAGCAGGTGAACTCCCTGTTCTAGGCCTAAAAGAACCTTGAGCTCTGCCCCTACCACGTCTAGACCTACCCCTAGACTGGGAATCATAAGCAGGATATGTCCATCCCTTAGTAGGCCAATTTCTACTAAACTTGGTGGCTGCACCTGCAAAAATCTTTAACAGTTTGCATAGACTTAGCTTTGTCCTCCATTTTCTTTAAAACTGCTTCCACAGGCGAACCAAACAACACATCAGACTGTAAAGGAGCATCCAAAATCCTTGTCTTAACATGCTCAGCTAAATTCTGATCCCTCAACCAGGCATGCCTGCGAAGAACAGAACTAGTGGCAGCCACCCTCGAGGAGGCCTGTACAGCATCAAAACCACATTGCAAAGAATGCTTACCCACTTGTTCAGACACATGAACTAAATCCAGCAACTCTTTACACTCAATACCTTCCGCCAAAGCATCCACCTTAGATTTCAATTGTGAAAGGAGATAATTTTGATATTTTAGCATGTGAAACTGACAATTCAACGCCCTCATGGCTAAAGTGGAAGAAGTATACACTTTCTTTCCCCATCTATCCAAAGCCCTTGCCTCTTTATCAGTGGGAACAGGGTTTTAACCACAGAGGCCTTAACACCTTTAGGTCCCTGAGAAACAGTTTCGGGTCTGCCCTAGGACTCTTAAAAGATACTTATGAGCTTCAGGCACCCTATAGTACCTATCAGGTTTAACAGGAGCAGGAGGCAAAGAATCAGGATTCAGGGAAGCCTCTGCAAAACATCTTCCACCACATTCAACACAGGAGGTATAGCTAAGGGCCTATGCTGGGGTAAAAACAAGAATTCCCTAAGCCTTTTCCTGGAATCAGAGTAATCTTGGCCTTCCCATTTAAAGTGCTCCCTCATGGAATGCAGAGTCTCTGAAAATGAGAAATCCTCAGGAGGAGAAGCTGTAGGAGTGGAATCATCCACATCAGAATCAGAATAAGGAGGATACTCCTGCAAATCTTCCGCAGAAGACTCAGAAGCCTCTGAACACTGTTCAAAACTCTCAAACTCAGGTTCTACCCTAGGCCTCTTATCAGGAGGGGGCATAGAACCTCTAATCATAGTAATCAAATCTTCTGCCATTTTAAGCATGTGTTTCTTAGGCACAGAACCTGAAGTGCTAGGAGAAGCCCCCACTGAAGCTAAACTTGGCCTACCTCTCAAAGAAGTTTTGGAAACAGAAGGAGAGGCTCTAACTACCTTGGGAAGAGAGGGAGGAACAGTTACCTGAGAAGCCCCCTCAGCCTGGCCTACCTCCTGAGAAGGCACATCCTGTAACAGTAAAGTCTCTGCCAGAGACTCCAAAGAAACTCCTGGCAAAACCTCTGGCTCCACTGAGCCTTCTAAAGAACCGACGTCCGGGACTGCCGGTTCATCAACCCTAGGCTTCGCTGTTTTGTCCTTGCGCTTTTGACGAAGCGGCCGGAGCATCCGGCGGCATTTTATAATTGCAACGCTTCCCAAACACTAACCTGGCACAGTCTAACCTTCTCTTAATAGTGCGTTTGTTAAACCTAGCACAAGAGCGGCATCCAACAACGTCGTGCTCAGGCCCTAAACAAGGTATACACAAGGTATGGTAATCCCTATGAGGTATCTGTTTCCCACAAGAAATACAGTTATTCACTTTTTCTGACATCCGGTTAAATACGGAGGCAAGAAAAAACCAAAATGTTCCCCAACGGGGTACTTAGCCAACTTTGATTCGGTCTGAAACTCCGTCTTCAGAAAATTTCAGAACGCCAACCTGCACTCGCAAAACTGCTTCTGCATCGGACCATGCGGCAAAAAAGACTGAGGATATGACGTCGGTCATGCGCATTAGTACCCTGACGTACTGACGTCAGTCTAATGCGCCCTGACCGACGTCAGCCATATACTTTGGTATTCGGGCCGACTGGACAGCGGACTACCCAATAGTTAGGACTGCAGCAATGTGGAATGAAGAACATCCATGAGGAATTATCTGAGGTAATGGAAACCAAAGCACGATCAGTTGAGGGGCATTTAAAAAGAAATTTGCAATACTCAGGGACCTTACACAACCGATCAGGTCTCTTTGGAGCAGGGGCTTGGGAGTCAGGGGTCTTAGATGCAGCCTTGAAAACATCTAAAAAGGCTGGCAGTACTGGAGGGACCTGCTGAAGGTGCAGGGGCCTCCACCTGTAGAAGCTCATAATATCTCTTCTGTTCTTCCGAAATTTGACAGGAATCCCACTTAAACTCCCTCATTTTATTAATAGTTTCCCCAAAGGAAAGATCTTTCATGGGAGAACCCCCCCCCCAACCCATTAGACTCCTCCTCCTCTGGGGAAGCATATTCCAGAGGAGAAGGAATTTGAATGAAGTACACTAAAGAGTCATCAGATCTGTGTCATGAATCTGAAGTTCTGCAGGCTGTCCTGAAATAAGGCCTTGGACCCTGGACGGCTGCACTGGAGAAGAGACAAAGGTTTGGGCCCACTATGGGTGAAGTCGAAGCCACAGGCCTCAAAGCCATCAGGGCCTTAAAGCCCTGCAAAAAAACTTCCCAATCCAATGTTGCTGCAATCACTAGCTACAGTTCCCTCAAATCATCTGAACCAGACGTCTGCATAGCCTCAGACATGCTAGGATCCGCACTCCTGACGCCTTCCATCCCGGTACTCACCAAGGGAGCAGACCCTACCTCTGAATGTACCACTGGGTTTTCATCAATCTCAGGGGATATGCTGGAGGGAGCAGGTGCAGCTAAAGAGGATTAAGGCCTAGCCTTGCTGACCTTCCTCTTTACAGACTGCTCAGAAGTACTTGCAGAACCCTCCACAGAATCCCTACTCAGACCTTTGAATCTTTGGTTTTCCACGTATAAATTCAAAGCCAACAGATGACTGCACAATGTTTTGGGAACAAAGGCTTGACAAACAGAGCAGGATTGGTGGTCATAAGTAGGCCCTAAGCAAAACAAGCACAGCCCATGACCATCTTTATGTGGAATTTGCCTTCCACACCTACACATTAACAAAACAAAAGGCAGTAGCAATATATTAAATCCACTATGGGGTGTACTTATCTAAAGTTTTAAGATGAACCAACAGGATCCAAAGGCAGACCAAATACACGAGTCAACCTTTCCGAATGGTGGCGAAAAAGTTCTGAAGATGGTATGTGCAGATGTCCCTTTTATGGCTGACATTGTCTGTGCCTATGTGCGACATCCCATGTATAGGCAGTGGCTCTAAGCTTTTGTATACAAGCCGGAAGTTGGGTTGTCTGTGCGGAATACCACCCATATGTAAAGAATACTGCAACATTAAATAGAAGGACATTTCTATTGAATAATGCAACATTAAATAGAAGGACATTTCTTGGATTCTGTAAGGCTCTTTTTGCTCATGATGGCCATATGCCAAGGTGGCTTACCTAAAGAAACAGAAAGTAGAAGCAGTCAAGAGTACAGACACTGGGCAGCTGCCATTTGAGAAGTATGCAAGTTTCTTAGCAAGTCCTTTAAGAGTAACTACAGCTTAAGCTGGATGAAGTGCGCCTTCTTTCTCTTCATTCAGTAAAAAGGCACGCTAGTCTGTGTTGGCTCTAAGCATCTCTGGTATATGGATCACACCTGACGTTTGACTTTGAATAGTTGGGTACTGAATATTTGGGGTACACTAAGGATAAAATAAGGTGCAGCTTGCAAACTCTTATTTAAAATATTGTGACGCCAAAGAGGAGGTATCCCAGGAGAAGACAGGGAATTATTCTTCAAGGCAGCTTTTTCCCCTCAGAGTAGAAATTCATCTTGGAATTATCAAGCCTAAATGATTTTGTGTTGTAGAATAACTTTAGAATGTTAATATTGGCTTTGTGCCCACTGAGTGGCGCACAGCTACAGTTATCCCACTCCACAAGGGGGGATCCACCTTGGATCCCGGGAACTACCGTCCCATAAGTCTGACTAGCCTGACCTGCAAGGCTATGGAACGTATTATCATGGAGTTTATAAACAAAGATATTGGTAACCTTCAAACACTGGACCCCACCCAGTTTGGGTTAGTGAGGAGCTGATCTCGTCTCCTGAACCTGACTGACTTCTTCGAATCAGTCTTCAGAGCCGTGGATGAGGGGTAAGGCAGTCCAAACAGCCTATCTGGACCTCGCCAAGGCCTTTGACACCATCCCCCACTCTGGAATCAGATAAACTTACTAAGCTGGGCATTAATCCCTAAGTCACTCTATGGGTTGCCAACTGGCTTACTGACAGAACCCACACTGTAAAAGTAGCTGACTCCAAATCCAGCTCCAGACAAGTGGAGTACCTCATGGCTCAGTCCTGGAACCGTTCTTGTTTGGCATCAACTTCTCTGAAGTACAGGCCAACACTAAGGGACTCTGGCTAACAAAGTTTGCAGATGACTGCAAACTGGGAGCCATTATTGAATCCCCATATGATGTGGATACTCTACAAAAGGGCCTTACAGAAATAGATGCTTGGTGCCACAGCCATGGGCTCAAGCTCAGTGCTAAGAAATGTATAGTTATCCCCTTTGGGAAAAAACATGTACCCGTGAATTACCACACAGGTGGCAGTACACTAAACACCGAAAGTGTGATAAGATTCATAGGGACACAGGTGGGCAGTGGTCTCACCTTCAATAACCACATCGCCACAACAGTCAGGAAATCCTTCAATGTGGCACACCTCATCACTAAGGGCTTTTCATCCAGAAAAAAAGGAGGTCATTGTCATTAGACCCATTATAGAATACAATGCCCCATTTGGTATCTACCTCTCAAGACATGTGCAACAACTGCAAAGGCCACTGAAATACCTCACTAAAAGAATCACAAGCTTAAAGCAGATGCCCTATGCTGACCGCCTTAAAAAACTCCAGCTATACTCTGTCGCATATCGTCTACTCAGAGGCGATCTCTGCTTAACACACAAGGCCATGTCAAACCCAGAGCTGTTGGACATGCTACACTTAAAGAAATCCCAATCCCTCAGAGCCACATGCTCCAGTGATCTAAACCTTGTCATCACAATAAAAAGAAAACATGCTGGAGGGATAGGTTCCTGACCCAGAGACTCCCCAGACTCTGGAATAGACTGCCCATACATGTCAAGCAGAGCTCCTCCTTGGCCCTCTTCAAAAGGGACCTTGATGATTGGATGGGAGAAAGGAAATTCACCCGGGGATCACGTCAGTCACTCTGCTAGACAGGGGACCAGGGAAATAAATAGTGTGGGAAGAAATAGCCAGGGAATTGTTATGACTAGGCTTGTATAGGCCCCTAGGACCAATAGCCTAGTACCAACCTATGAACGTATGCAACCCCTTCTACGTGTTCACTTGGAATGGGCCTTTTGGAGTACCTCAGACAAATTAAAGCCTACCTCTGCATCACAGAAAATACTGGCAGTTTTATATGTATGAATGTGTGCGTGAGTGTGTGCGCGTATACGTGTGTGCATGGGTATACACATGTGTAAACCTGTGTGTATATTTAGGCACGCATGTGTTTATATAGGTTGCATATACATGTCTGTGCGAGTATATACAAGTACTCTATATATATATATATATATATATATATATATATATATATATATATATATATATCTCTATATATATATATATATATATATATATATATATATATATATATATATATAGGTTTACCATCATAAATGCGAACGGCACTCCTACGACTGTCATATATTCGAACATGGAAGGTCATAATCGGTAATGTCGAAGGCAAAATAATCAAGCTAGGAATTGTTTAACATGGGTCGAGGTAGGTGTTCAGTATTATTCCAAACTACAAACATGTCCCCTACCTCGACCCATGTTAAAACCATTCCTAGCTTGATTATTTTGCCTTCAACATTACCGATTACGACCTTCCATGTTCGAATATATGACAGTCGCAGGAGTGCCGTTCGCATTTATGATGGTAAACCATATATATATATATATATATATATATATATATATATATATATATATATATCTATATCTATATATCTATCTATATATCTATCTATATATATAGATATATATATATATAGATATATATATATATATATATATATCTATCTCTACACATACATACATATACACACACACACATTTGTATATACAGTCAATATAAAAAGTTTACACATAATGCCAGGTTTTTGTGATATAAAAAAAATGAGACCACAATAAATCATTTCAAAACTTTTCAAACCTTTAATGTGACCTATAACCTGTACAATTGAATTGAAAAACAAATCTGTTGAGGAAAAAAATATAAAAAAATAAAAAACATACAAAACGCTGATTGCATACGTGTGCACACCCTTAAACTAATACTTTGTTGACGCATCTTTTTATTTAATTACAGCATTCAGTCTTTTTGAGTAGGAGTCTATCAGCATGGCACATCTTGACTTGGCAATATTTGCCCACTCTTCCTTGCAAAAGTGCTCCAAATCTGTCAGATTTTGAAGGCATCTCTTGTACACAGCCCTCTTAAGGTCACACCACATATTTTCTATTGGATTTAGGTCTGGGTTCTGGCTGGGCCCATTCTAAAACTTGGATGAATCTATTCTTTTGTTGACCTGGATGTATGCTTGGGGTCACTGTTGTGCTGAAAGGTGAAATTCCTCTTCATCTTCAGCTTTCTAGCAGACACCTGAAGGTTTTGGGCCAAAAGTGACTGGTATTTGGAACTGTTCATAATTCCCTCCACCTTGTCTAAAGCCCCGGTTCCAGCTGAAGAACGGCAACCCCAAAGCATGAATGCTGCCACCACCATGCTTCACCGTGGGGATGGTGTTCTTTTGGAGATGCAAAGCGTTGTTTTTTGGGCCAAACGTACCTTTTGGAATTGTGGCCAAAATGTTCAACCTTGGTGTCATCAGACCATAACACATTTTCCCACATGATTTTGGGAGACTATGTATTGTTTTGCAAATTTTAGCTGGGCCTCGATGTTTTTTCTGTGTAAGAAAAGGCTTCCATCTTGCAACCCTACCCCATAGACCAGACATATGGAGAATACAGGAGATTGTCACGTAGTACGCAAGAAGTATTGGCCAGAAATTCCTGCAGCTCCTTCAGTGTTGCTGTAGGTCTCTTGGAAGCCACCCTGACCAATTTTCATCTAGTCTTTCCATCAATTTTGGAGGGACACCCAGTTCTTTGCAACATCACTGTTGACCCACATTTTCTCCACTTTTTGATGACTGTCTTCACTGTGTTACATGATATATCCAATGCTGTGGAATTTTTTTTTGTACCCTTCTCCTGACTGATACCTTTCAACAATGACATCCCTTTGATGCTTTGTAAGCTCTCTGTGAACCATTTCATATATTAATCAGATGGTGAAATTTTTCAAATTCACTCATGAATATAGCTCGGAGATATCTTTAGATATGAGCTTAAGGACTGACAAAAGAAATAAGTGTTTGGTATCAGGGATACATAGAAAAAAAAAACCATAACGTTCCACGTTGGTAGTCCATCTCACCCTTCAATTTTACATATGGGTTCGGAGCCGATCTTCTGCTCCGACTTGGCCGATTTTCAAGCTCGAAGACTTCTGGTTGGCTAGTGGCTAAGCAGGTATCCCATGGTGCAACAGTGCAATCCCCAGACCTTGTTTGCTGCTCACTAGAAACAGAAAAAAACCCTAACCAACAAGCCAATACTAAAGGGTCACCAACCAAGAAATTTAAAGTATTACCTCTAGAACTTCCAGGATGGGGGCAGGAGGGTGGGTTGGTAAAAATGAAGGGTGAAATGGACTACCAACATAGAATGTTACGGTGAGTACATAACTTCTTTATGTTAGGTAGTCCAATCTCACCTTCATTTTTACATATGGGACAGCATTCCTAGCGCCTTATCCTTGGGTGGCTCATTGGAAAATACTCCTGAGCACCGTGGAGCCAAAGGATGCTCTACCCCTAGAAGCCAAATCCAACTTATAATGAGTAATATAGGTGTGAGGGGTAGCTCATGTAGCTGAGGGGTAGCCCACGTAGCTGCTGCACAGATATGATCAAGTGGTACCCTGGCTTGAAAGGCTGCAGAGGTAGACAGAGACCTGGTAGAGTGAGCCTTGATCCTGTGGGGTAAAGGTCTGCCCTCCGAACTGTAGATGAAGGCTATGCAACTAGAAATCCAGTTAGACAATGTCACCTTAGAAAAAGAAATGAATAACTGGTCTGACTTCCGAAATTCTCTGGTCCGTTGCAAATAAAAACGTAGCTGTCTATGAACATCCAGCTAGTGGAAATGATGTTCAGCTGCATTGTTATGACTGGGAAAGAAGACTGGAAGCTCAATGGACTGATTTAATGTGGCAGTAGAACAAACTTTGGGAAAAATGAAGGATTGGTACATAAAGAAACCCTGTCTTTATGAAAGACTAAATAAGATGGCTTAATAGACAGGGCTTGTAGCTCAGATACACGTCTGGCTGATGTAATAGCTAGTAGAAACACAGTCTTCCAAGACAAATATTTTAAAGAAGATGAATGAGACTGTTCAAAGTGAGGGGATGTCAATTTGGACAACACAAAATTTAAGTCCCAAGAAGCCACAGGTTCTTGTAATGGTGGTCTCAGTAAAGTGGCTCCTCTCAAGAAAGTCTTGCATAGCTTTTGAGACATAGGGTTGACATTTGGGGACCCTAAATTAAAGTGAGAGATTGCCACCAATTGTACTTTGATGGTGGCCGCAGCAGATCCCTGCTGAAAAAGCTCCAAAAGGAATTCCAGAATCACAGGAATGGGAGCAGCGTAAGAATCCACTTTAATTTTCTGTGCCCAAATAGAAAACCTTTTCCATTTACTGTCATACAGCCTTCTGGTTGGGGGTTTATGCGAGGATAAGAGAATATGGGACACTGATGAAGAAACATCATGAAGCTTGACTAGAGATGGAACTGGAGCAGCCAAGCTGTCAATTTGAGAGTGTGGAGAGAGGGGTGTAGCGAACCAGACATGTGGGTCAATAGATCTGGAACTGGGTCCAGAATCCAAGGATCATCCAGGAGAAGAGGCTCGAGGAAGGAAAACCAGACCTGAGGGCAGTAAGGAGCAACGAGGATCAACTTGCTTCCCAACCGATTGGCTTTCTGAATCACTTTAGGGATAAGAGGGAATGGAGGAAAGGCATACAGAAGTCCCGTGGGCCAATCATGGACCAGAGCGTCTCTGGGCATTTCCCTCGGAAGGGGAATTAGGGAAAAATAACTGCTACACTTGGCATTGACTGAGCTGGCAAAAAGGTTGCAGCAAGGTTGTCCCCATTTTCGGAAAATCTGTTCCATTATTTCCCGTTTCAGTGACCACTGGTGAGGCAGTAAGATTGCCTGGCTTAGTTTGTTGGCTATCGCACTGGTCGTCCCCAGAATGTGCATTGCCACCAGAAAGCACTGGGAAGAGATCGCCCATTCCCAAACTCACATGGCCTCTCGACAGAGTGGGTAAGATCTGGTACTGTCCTGTTTGTTGATATACCACACAACAGACATGTTGTCCGACTGTATCGCAATCGTACCTGGAGGAAGAAGGTCCTGAAGTGCTTGCAACGCCAGAAGCACTGCCCTAATCTCCAGAACACTGATATGCAGATGAGCCTCGTGTTCTTGCCATGTGCCGTGAAAAGTCCTGCCAAGATAATGCCCCCCCCCCCCAACGACCTGGGAGGCATCCGTGGTCACGTCAGTGCAACGGGTTGGGCAGGCACAAAGGGAGCTCCCGTGAACAAGTTGTTGCGGGCTATCCACCAATGAAGGTCCTTTTTGCACGATTCCATCAGCAGGATAGGGTGACTCTGCGGTATATATTGGAATGACCACTGGGAAAACAGGAGCCATTGGAGAATTCTCATGTGCAACCTGGCTAAAGGTATTAATAGAATGGTTGAGGCCATCATTCCGAGAAGTTGAAGAATCTGTTTTGCTTTGACCTTCTGAAGTGGAAGATGACGCTGAACTTGTGAGATGAGATTTTGTGCTCTTTTGGCAGGGAGATGAACTGTCATATCCACTTTGTCTACCTCTGCGCCTATAAAAAAAAAAAAAAAAAAAAAATCAGATTGCGGGGGCAGTAATGCAGATTTTTCCCAGTTTATGGAGATCCCTAGTTGAGCACAAAGTTGAATGGTGGCGTCCCTGTTTTGGATGAGTAGATGCCTGGTGGGGGCAGTCAGGAGCCAGTTGTCCAAATACGGAAACACCTGAAATCCCTGATGTCTCAGGTGAGCTGTCACTACTCCCATGCATTTGGTGAACACCCAGGGGGCTGTAGTGAGACCAAAGGGCAAAGCACGAAACTGATAATGACTGGCTCCCAGCCAGAAATGCAAATATCTCCTTGATGCCTTGTCCATTTTTATGTGATAGTAGGTGTCTTGCAGATCCAGAGAGCACATCCAATAGTCTTTCCCTAACAATGGGAGTATCGACTGCAGTGTGACCATCCAAAACCTGTCCTTCACGGATTCGTTTAATCTGCAAAATTGGCCTCCAGTCTCTAGTTCGTTTTGGTACTAAAAAGAACATGGAGTAAGTTCAGGATCCTGTCTGGTCTGCTGGGATGGGCTGGATGACTCTTTTTAAGAGCAACTTGTTGATCTCCACAGCTGCCTGATCTCTGTGATTGGGTGGAACATCTGGGATCTTTTTCAGAACAAACGGTGGAGGGGAAAAGGGTATGATATAACCTCTGGTAACTACTCTTTGTACCCACTTGGCTTCTGAATACAAAGAGATGCGACACCCGACTGGCCCCAGAGAAACGCAGTCGGGCCCCACATCAGGAGCACTGATAAGGCCGCCCTTGAAAGGAATCATGGCCTTGCTGGTGTTGCGGACCGCCCCTGCCTTTAGGGCAATGTCTACCACTTCCTCCTCCTCTGCCTCTGAAGGAGGATTCACTCTGTCTGGAAATACCCTCTGGGACTTTTTGAACCACATTTTACCTCCCCTTTGACCTTTGGGGTATGGTCGAGAGGGAACAGTGAAACGGACTCCCACGGCAGAGAGAATCTTTCCTTCCTGCTCACACCGAGTGAGTGTTTCTTTCACCTTGGGACCAAACAAAGAGGAACCATCAAACGGGGAGTTGGTGAAGGTGGACTTAAACGGCTTCGCAAAATTACACAGGCGCATCCAGGAGTGGCGCCTAAGGGCAACTCCTGAACCCGCTGCCCTGCTCGCTCCATCAGCCACATGGAGGAGTTAACTACCGAATTTTACCGAATTTAGGGTGGACAACTGAACAGAGATCCTGTCAGGGACTCCCTCAGGACAAACACCCTGTATGGAATCTCCTAACTCCTTGAGGAAATCCCTCTGCAACTTCGTGAAGTAGTTAAGATAGTTCAGAGATTGGATTGTAAATGCCGCTGAAATAAATACACACTTCCCAAATCTGTCCATCTGTCGAGACTCCTTGTTTGGCGGATGAACACAGGAAGAAGTCTCTGCCAACTCCTTCATGGCCACTGTCACCACCATGGCATCTACGGGAATGCCCTTAGACAAGAACTCTTTTCCAAGAGGGCAGACAAGAAACTTATTTGGTCTTCTGGGAACTGGTCCACGGCATCAGGAATATCCCACACCTTCCGACTAACCAGATCCATTAGTTCGTCGAAAGGCGGAGACAACCAAGAGGCAGGGGGTTGAGACCCAAAAGCCTTCAGGTACACAGACTCATCAGAAGGGTTGACAGTGGGCCAGCCGCACCTCTGTTTAAGGATCTCTAGAATGTCCACAAAAGAGGCATCAGAGGACAACCTGGGGGACCCCTCAGACTCCTCGAGGTCAGTATCCAATGTCAGAGACTCATCCTGGGAGTCAATATGCTTCCTCTTGCATACTCTCTTCCGATGAGGCTCCTCGAAGGGACCTTCTGGGGAGGCCTCGGAAGAGTGGGGGCCACCAGCCAGTGGCTCCTGAGGATGCGGGTCTCTGCTGTCTCCGGAGAGAGTAGGTACTGAGACTGAAGTGGGAGGAGCCCTGGGGGGGGGAGAAGAGTGCTTGTACCACTGGTAGGGTAGGGGCTGTAGATTGAGACAGCACGCCCCTCATCACCTCAAAAGCTGACGTCTCCAGCTCTGAAGACCTTCCTCACTCCGAAAAGACAAAGGATGGCGCCAGAGCCAGGGCCACCGGCTCCGAGATAGATGCAGGGTCCAAGCTCACCCTGGCAGAAGCACGAGACAGGCTCGGAACCGAAGATCGATTCAGACCCTCCCCATCGGCGCCAACAGAAGAGCTTCGGTCACTGGACACACTGGATGTGGCAGAGCGTGTTGGAGCTGAACTCGGCTCTAATGCAGCAGCAAGGGGAGCTGGAACAGGGGGTTCCTCTGTCAATAACAAGCACTCTGGCTCCTAAAGGCCAACATGGCTCGGAGGAGGAATCACAGACGAGGGCAAAACTGGCTCGAGTGGCTGCACAGTTGACTGGGTCGGAGCTAACAAAAATTTAGGCAGAGCAGACTACTTCAGGAGTCTCAGTACTGCCCTCTCCACATCTTCTTCCGAAAGGCTCCTGGAAGATAAAGTAGGGGATCTCGACCTAGCAGGCATTGGAGACTTGATTATTAAGGAGACTGGTAGGGATTCTACAGGCTGGCTCCAAGCAGTAGAGTCAACTATTTCCAAAGGTTCAGAAGTCAGCACCAAAGCACCTGTGACTGACTCTGATACCATGGTGCTCTCCTTCGGCTCCGAACACTGAGGAGTCTAGGAGGCAGAGTTTGTTAATTTGGAAGGCGGCTGAGAGACACCAGCCAGTGCCAGAGAAGGCCTTTTTGAAGTTTTAGATTTGGAGTTAGATATGGATTTTGAAGACTTGGAAGAAGAAGCTGACGAACTAGGTAAGGCTTCCTTAAAGGTTGGTTTCAGAAGACCCCTGAGTATCAGCTTGTTCTTTCTCTCCTGCAACACTCTAGGAGAGAAGGCATGACAGAACAAGGATGATTCCTGCAAATGGATGGCTCCCAAGCAGTAGACACAGCTACTGTGGCCATCCGTTAATGACATTTCCTGGGAGCATTTCATGCATTTTTTGAACCCAGAGGGTTTATGCTCCTTGCTATCCTTAGACATTGCAGACACACACGCAAACCCAGAGAAGAAATAGAGAAGAGAGAATAACTGAGGACTAGGTCCTCTAAGTTAAATGGGCCTAGCCCGGTGTAAGAGAAACTAGGTCTTCAAACTAAAACCGACCAAGTTATTTTAACACATACACAGAGATTCCGTCACACAGGAAAATTTTTAGATGTGAAAAATACAAAAAAGTAGAGTTACACAAGGTCTAGGTCGTCTAAGTTAAATGGGCCTAGCCCAGCGTAATAGAAAACTAGGTCTTCTAACTTAAACAGACCAAGTATACAACACAGACAAACACACATGTTCAATAACAGGAAAAACTTTGCAACAGCAATCCTAAAAACACGACTTTAGCAGATCCGCGCCAAAGGCAACAAGTTTACAATCAAGTTAGCAGTACAATAAATCAACAGGAGCCCCTGTTAATTAACAGTGGCGAAAAACTGCCAAAATTAACTATCTAGGCAAAAAAAGCGCAACAGCACCCAACTACTGGTACACAGGATACTAACTAATAAGGTCAAACAAGTCCACAGGACAATTTAGGTAAAGACCTATACATACCACCACTAAACAAGTAAATATGCAAAAAAACACTTATGAAAGAATTGCAAAAGACTTAGCTAGAGCCCATTGAAACGCATCCAAACCCGTTGACGTGGCAAACGAGAACTGGGGATGGCACTGGTGCACCATGGGATACCTGCTTAGTCACGAGCCAACCAACCAGAAGTCTTCGAGCTTGAAAATCGGCCAAGTCGGAGCTGAGGATCGGCTCCGAACCCATATGCAAAAATGAAGGCGAGATTGGACTACCTAACATGCCACCTTTTCAATTTGGATTTTCATAGCTGGCACCCATACCATCAAAAAGTCCACAGTTTAAAGGACAATTGGTAAGGGCAGCCGGGATGGTTAGCAATGAGCTGGAGTTTCTTAGTGAAATGGATTATATAATTGGTTTATTCATTAAAAAAGGTTATCCTGAACCCTTATGCACATTAGTCAAAGAGGAGGTTATAAGGAAAAGAAATGAAGGCTTTTACACAGCCATTTTAACAGGATCCACAGTAAAGGCAGTGGACAGGAGTAGAAAAAGGCATGGGGGCAGGACCTTGATGAAAAGGTAGGGAAGTCTGATGTTTATTATCACATTTAATCAAGATGTGGAATGGGTCACTGGGGGATGTTGCGGTTGGACAGGGATGTTGAACACAAATTGGGAAGGGCCCTGAGATTTGTCTTTAGGAAGGATAGGTCCTTCAAGGTCATTTTGGAGAGGAGTAGTCTGACGAGATCCCATTGTACTAATAGGACAATAGGCAATTTTAAATGTGGAAGATGTGCAATATGTAAATACAACATGGAAACTGGAAGTAAATTATGCATGAATGGGATTAGGGTGGAATTTTATGGCCATATTAATTGCTCAAGTCAGAATGTGGTTTATATTGCTAAATGTGAACAATGCCTAGCATTTTATGTAGGAAAGACCAGTAGGCATTTTAAAGAAAGGGTGTACAAGCATTTATTGGACATCAGAAATGGGAAAGCCACTAATGCTTTGGCTAGACACATTTCTGCACATCAGGGACACGCCTTCAGTTTTTTTGTTTTGCAACAATTGGTCAAAGAGGTACAAGATAGGGTTTTAGACGTGCATCTAGACATTTGTGAATTAAAGTGGCAAATGCGTCTGGATTCAACAAATTTCCCAGGTATGACAATGTGAGTATTTCCGTTTTGTTAAAATTGAAATACATTTTAAGGTAGGTACCCTAGTTTTTAAAGGAGTTGTGCAACATTTTAATGTGTACAATTTTTTAAACATACCTCTTATTTTTTAATTCTTTGGAAGTAATATTAGTGTGTTATTAATCAATTTAGGTGTAATTAAGATTAAGTAAGGAGGGGGTGGGTATTTAATGGTTGGGTTTCAGTATCATGTTGTTCTGAGGAAGTCCGAATAGTGTTTGGATGAAAGCACTTAACCTGTTGGTGGAAACTGCTATTTGGTTGATGATAAAACGCTTAGAATTCAGTCGCTGTGGCCAGTAGGGTTCTTTTTTGTGGAGACTGTTGGACTCGTTTACTGTGTTTAGAAAGAATCTGTCCCATATTCACTGTCATGATATTTTATAAACAAAATAGCCACAATAAATATTGAATCACAAAGTACGTGAAACTTATTTTATTTACCATGCTGTAAGTTTCCAAGATAAAGTTAGTAAATGCTCCACATTTCGCCTTTTTGTTCTATATTTAAGAGAATGTTGTGTCACATATTATGGAGATGACAGTTTGTGGAAGAAAGGAATGGTAGGCTGAGGCTGATCACATTAAAGTAACCATTGTTGTGGCTTGGAGGAATATGTGGACTGAGTTTGGTGCCTGGAAGCTCTAAGTTGAAGTTCATTGTGTGATTGGGCATTCCTTTTCTTTTCCAGGCAGTGGAAACAATACACCCATAGCACAAACGCACTTTGCATTTATTTTTATTTAATTTCTATAGCAGTCAACACTGAGGTGGGATGACGTTTAATTTTCTTCTCCATAAGGCAGTAAATCTGTTCAGAATGTGGGTATCATTTTTGGTGGCAGGTAATGTATAAAAGCAACAGGAAGTTACAAGATCAGTTCTGAATGACTACTGCTATAGTTGAATAACTTTGGCTTGTTTAGCATGTACATTTGTCAAACAGCAACAGGTAATTATACATCTGGGTAATTTTGTCATAGTCAAAGTATAATGGAGAGACTCATTCTACTTGGTCACAATGTATGTATTTGATACACAAGTATCTTACTAGAAGTCCCCGATTAGTTTTATTATATACTGCCTTCATGGAACTGACATATGGCATCCTGTATACAGCCTGTACATCCAGCATTAAAGAGAGATTTTGTTGTCAAGGTCAGGCACTATTCTTGGTTTCCACTTTGACGCTGTTCAACATCTGATGTCCACAATGTCTGTGCACTACACTGTCATTATGTCAGAAGTAGCGGACTGATTTTTAATGAAATTTCAGACGGGCTAATGCATAACCTTTCGGTGAAGGTCCCAGTGGTTTTAGTTTAGTTCATGTGCCTTTGCCAAAATGCCTGACATTTCGCATTACACATGGCTTTCATTAGGGGTACTGTGGTGAAGTTCAGTACTTTGAGTAGAACAACCCAAATAATACTTCACTGACTTGTCATTTTATTAATAGTAAAAATCCAATATATCAATATATTTCTCTTCAATCTATTAGTTTGTATCAGATTACTGTATTAAGAGACTGGTATAATGCAATTACCAAGCACTTTGGGGACAGCATTTACATTTATAGAAGCAAGGGTTCACTTTTGTGTAATAACTTTGTAATTCATCTTGTTGATGAACATTTATGGTTGTATCTTTATGAGCATACCATCATCAATCCTTACGGCACAGCACTTTAAGAAATAAATTGCTGCTGCTATCTTGGATGATGGGACTTTTTTAAACTTTTTAAAGTGTGTTTTTTCACTGAATGGAATTATCTGATGAAGTCTTGTAAGATCCCGAAATGAAAGCGCTTATCTTTTAACTTTCATTGTGCTTAATAAAATGGTGTGGTATTTCCACAACAGTGGAATTCTGTTTTTTGTTTAAAATCTTGTTTTGACTCATTCATCTAGTTTGAAATTTGCGATAACTTATGCAGTTACATAGAGTTGTTTACTTCTAGCTATCACCAGTAATTTTCTATAGCCATTTGAAAACACTGGTTTTGTTGGTCATTTCACCATATTATACATTTATTTTTTTTCAAGTTGACAAGCTCAATATGTATCAGAGTTGTATTAACTCGTGCTCTAATAAAATATATTTTATAAAGAAACACTCGTTTTCATATGCAATAGCAAATCATGCATATTTTATATGGTCAGAGACAGGCCCATATTTGACATTTTTTTGGCTACTTTCCTGAAAAGGTTTTAAGCTCTACAAAATTATCCAAGGATCTTAGTCTAAAATGTCAGTGCACGAATACTGTCATTTGAAATTAAGGTGGCATTCAGGTCAGAATGCCCTTTGAAAATTGTTTTGCAAAGTAGTATATGTTATTCATAATGGGCAGGATGCAGACCTGCCAGCTCATGCATTTACAAACCATATTGTTCATTTTCTACACTGTATGACCTTATCTGTTAAAGTATCAAGCATTAGTCATCTTTCTCTCAACAATGGGCTATAGTTTTCCATGTGATGTTTTCATTTTTGTTTTGATCCATTTGACGATGGCAGATGCTGTCAGAAGGCAACATTTATCTGAATTTACCTTTTTCATCATTAAGAATTCAATACATCATAAATTCTACTGCAACAGTCAGGTCATTGTGAAGGATTGTGGACAGCATTGCTAGGAAAGGTGTTATCCCTCTATCATCCCATTAGAGGTAGAATAAATTCACTCTTTCTGTTAACTTCTAGCAGTTGTAAAATGTATGACATAACTAGAACAATTCCACAAAAGTAAAAGTTAGCAGGTTACTAGACACACACAAAATCAGCATAAAGTATTTCAGAAGAGACCACTGCTCTATAGCATAATGAATCTTTACTGAACAGAAGAAAAAATACTGAAGACTCTTCTTGAATATACTGAAGCAAGTCTTAGGTTCATAGGTTCATACTAGGCTGTCTGCCCTAGGGCATTTATAAGCCTAGCCAGAGTGCGTTTGGCTTTCGCCACCCATTTTAAATTAATTTTGCTATGCCCTTTTTCGAGGTTAGTATACTGTGCCTCTGTCGAACAGTGACACAGAAGTGATACCCGGGGTAAACCTACAATGTTTCTACTATAAAATCAGAAAATCCTTCCACTTGGCTCATTTAATTTCCAAGAGAATATCTTCAAGATCCAAAGATGGCATCTTACCATTGTTCTCTTGCCTTTTCTATCCAAGCATATCCCTCAACTGGAAGGCATCAACAATTTAACTTCAGGGGGCGGAGCCTAGATGGCCAACTGAGAGCAGTGAATTTTGAGAGCTCCATAAACTAGTATAATATAGGAAAACTTTACTATTTTCAAGTTTAAAATGTCAGAAATCTATAGATAAACTATTTAAACTACATAAATATCAATTTTGGTGGAGATGTACAAAAATTTTCCTGTCAAGTAACTTGGAGATATATTGAATCACTGAATATGAACTCGAGGAATTATCATCGAGATGCTGCTTTGAAAAAAGAACCGCAATTGATGACATCTACCTTACAGGAACGATCTTTGAAATTGGATGGCTTTAAAAATGACTTACAAAACTTCAAATTAAATTCTCAAAAACAGACCAATACTAAGGAACTACTACAGCAACAATATACAAAAACAACAACTAGAGACTTCTCTAAATGACATTGAATGGAGACTCAGAGGAAGAACTCCAAAAAGAATTTCTGCTTAAACAGAATAAATGGCTGCTTAACAAAATAGATGACTTAGAAATCAGGGAAAGGAGAAACAACATAAGGATCCTTGGTTTGCCTGAAAACACTGAAGGAGAAGACATTATTTAATTCTTAGCAACCTGGATTCCTGAATTTTTAGATTTGAAAGTGGGACTTTCATTTGGAATTGAAAGGGCACATAGAGCACTGAGAAAACCTTCTAACACAATAAATACTCCATATAGATCCATAGTTATAAAATTTATTTCATTTCTGGGCAACAAACTAATATTAAAATCTGCTTGGAGAAAATCACCCTTAAAATACAATCAAAGCCTGATGAGGTCTGACAATGATTATTCTTCCAGAATACTAGAACAAAGGAAAAAAAGTCTGGCCAATATTAAAACTGTTAAAACAAAACAACATTAAAGCACAGCTGGCCTTTCCAGCCAAGATAAAAATATTTTTTGCCAATGAGATGAGAACCTTTAATGATTTAGAAGAAGCTACTATATTCATCATAAACAACATAGTCCCCGGGATTCATGAAACTTGCGCCAGGCGGTATAACGCCAAATATGGTCGCCGAGCGATTCAGGCAAGATCCAATTCCACGTGCACTACCAGCGTACGCCAGATCTGCGCAGCTCTCGGCTCATGTATGCTAATCACCCCATGTGCAGTATTGCAGCATGCAAATGAAGGTACATAGTGATTCATGAAGTGGTGCAGGCGTAAGCATACAGAAATGTAAACCAAAAAAATGGTTTACATTTTTCCAAACAGAACATCGGAGCCATGAAAGTGGACCAAACTTGCATATTACAAAGTTAACATATGCCAATGGCTAAATATACAGCCAATGGCATAAAAAAAATGCACAACACAAAAAATAACATTTAATGTCATGGCCACACTAACGCAAAGTACAACCGCAGGGCATGTGTGTGCAAACAGGAACATAAGGAAAATATATATAGATGTCATAAAACTGCAATGCAACACAAATCATGATTTCACCATAATAGTCAATGGTATGCATGCTACACCACAACCAAGCTACAAGGGTTGCTAAGGGTCTGTGACCGTGTTTGGCGCAGTAACTATGAATTAGTAGTCAATGCCATGCAAATGAGGCAAGTAATACTGAATAGCAAACGTCCCGCCAGCCTAAGGATGTACCATACAGTGCAGCGGTACAACACCGAGGAGTGGCCTGGAGGTATACATGACATCAGCAGTGGGGTGTGCCACCGTAGCTGTACGCACATTGGAGCATTGCAAATCCGGGTTGCTGGTTGCTAAGCAAAGCCACAGGATAGGGGTGTGGATGTAGCCATAGCTTTGCTTAGCTGAGAGCACACATGGTGCCCGAAAGTGCATGTGTACATGGATGACAACGCGCTCGAAACCTGGTAAATGGCCGCACGTGGCACGGACCACAGCTGAAACAGGAA
>NC_056737.1:461599108-461756608 GCF_019279795.1 Protopterus annectens | reverse complement strand
CATGCCACGAGTTAACACCCGTCCCACCTTGCTAGAGGCAGGTCCCTCTATGTGTGCAGTAGTGTCCTGACCAAGTAATGAGTACAAATACCAATGTCCACTACAATCTCGAGATGTTCTGCATGGTGTTCCACTTAGATTGGCCTATAATAGTTACATAAAATAGTCATCTTTGTATTTAACATACCTACATGTAATGCAAGAAACAGGTGGATAAGCAAGTAAACCTTCCACAAGAATATGAAACTTTTATATGGGCATATATGTAAAGTTCTGTACTTTCTACTGACCGTGGGTATGTGTCGGCCTCTAAAATCTGGTGTGTCCTGCAAATGTCCCACTATGGCCATTAGAAAAGGTGGCAACCCAAGCCAAAGAGGTTCAGTCACCAACACAACTCCAATGAGTGCAAACATCTGTGACAGAAATATACAAGACAGCTTTCATGTAGCAACATTTCATTACATACCAATGTATTTCCGGAGTGACTGAAGGATCAACATCACCTGCATGCTATATAGGAACCAATTAACAATGGCTTAATGAATAAGCCTGCAATAACCATAGTATTAAATGATAGTATTAAATGATAGGTCTTCAATTAGGGATGGAGCCCTCTCACACATATGGAATATGTATAAATGCAGTCCCCACAAACCTTTATCTGCTATGTACACCCACCTACATCTCCGCCACACCTGAAACAATTGCAATACAGACTGTAATAACATCCCACAAACATTCACTTGCACCAATGACATCTGCAGAAGCCTCAACATACCTTGTGAGAGATGATGCACTATTGCCCATAGGCGCTGTGTGAAATCATTGTTGCTGTTGTACCAAATGGAACAGGCACCAATGTTACAGGTGGTTTTTTGTTTGCAATAGTCTCTCGTGTCAGGCAGTTGATATAGCAGCTACACCTCACATATAGAACTCCTCTGGCGCAGTTACACACACAATCCACGGGGTCATGAAGATTAAAATACACTCTGTCTCTCCATAGAGCAGTTCCAATTCATCTAAACAACAACACACACACCCAGGCAGTCTTCCTCAAAGGTAGGGCAGCGGACAATGCCCAAAGTGGAGTATTCAATTATACCTTCACTGTTGCCATGTAATTGGCTAATGGAGTAGCTGCCACAGCTGGCCCCAGTGTGCATGTAATCATTACTCCAGAACACCAACTGGTCAGGCAGTGCGGATACCACATGCATTCTATGTATAAAAAGGATGGCTTGTCATGCATTCAAACCCAGACAAAAGTGTACATACGAAGAAAACCGTTAAAACAGAAAAAGGAATAGACTGATATTTTTCGGAAAATCTGTTGACTACTTCTAAGAAGGTATGTATAGAACACTCAGTATGTATTAGTGTATGTTGTATTACCTGTTCTGTATTAATGAGAAAGTGTATGCAATGCATATAGTGGGAAAAGGTATTGTGTAGAAGATGTATTGTTGAGCACCAGTAACGGCTTTGTAGAAATTGTGTGTGTGTGTGTGTGCTGCTGTGGGCCACAAGGTAAACACCTCATACAACACCACAAGGGATGCTACACAAAGACTTTAAACACAACAATTCCACTCCAGCCTTCGCTGTCAGTGGCAGGATTTGTCCAACAAGTACGATGCCACAACAGGGATAGTAGTATGTTTATATACTTGTAGAGTAAGAGCATATGTATAGGCGTGTAAACTCGAGGGAATAAATATGTCTAAGGTGGTCCTGCTGTGCAAATTATGATTTTGGCATTATGGGATATTGTTTTAAAATGTGTATGTATAGGGGCATTGTAGGTAGATGTGTCTCATATATTTCACATAGCATTCCTGTTATATATTATGCAACGACATCCAGGTATGTCTATTGGCATGTACAATACAGAATAACAGGATGCATATGACTTGTGTCACCAGACAGTGCACTACTCAGCATGACAGCGCCAATGTTGAAATGGAAGGGCTAGTCAATTATCCATGTGCACAAAGGACATGTAATAGCTTCCCATAGGTTCATAGTTAGGGTACTTATGCTGTCGACCAGGCTGTCCATCCGTGAAAGCCCAACTACAGTGTTTTCTGCACCTCCCTGGAGTTAGTGTCTTTAGCCTGCCCTGTGAGCAGCAAGAGCCATTTGTTTCCTGCACCAATGGCCTGCACAGTAGAGCCACTGCAGATGATCCATGGGCGTTACATGTCCGCTTTCCCATCCACCACATCGAGGTATCTCTTTAAAGAGTGCTGAGTGAGGGTCCCACTTACTCTGATGTACACGCCGGAATCATGTTCCAAAACGTGGTGATGGTGTCGATTCACCGGGAATGTCGCTCCAGCACGTCCCTAGTCATCGTTAAATTTAGGTACAAATCCCAGAGCGTGTGGCTCTCCAGTGGCTTTTATGAGCATATCCATCAAAATTAGTGTTTGGACATGGGCCTTGTATGTTCAGCAGATCACCTCTATGGTATACCGATAGTACAATTGGGGTTTTCTGTAGTTGGGCTGCAGCCCATCCTCCTTCAGGTCAGTAATCCTCGCGGTGTGTTATTTGTTGTTCAAAACCATTGTTGTCTCGTCGTTGTCTGGTGTTGTGTGCCCTTTAACGGCGTTTCATAGTCTCATGAATAGAAATTACAATGGCTGCCTTTGTTCTGGCTACAAACCCGTACAGATTAGGGTGGCCCACATAAGGATATCCACGCCACCTTGGCAATATAGTTATCAAATGAGTGCGTACTATCACCATGTGTTCAAGATCCTTACCAATATGTAACAACATGTGGGAACTTCACCCACCTATGTGATAGTCAGCGGGTGATTGGTGTAATCAAAGGGATGTCTATGCGCAGCAGCGTACAGCGAAGCCATGTTATTGACACCAGGTATCGTCTGATGACACCCTTATGGAAGTGTGTCTATCAATGATGAATCAATCATGGCCCCTAGTTTGCGGTCTGCAAACCTATTCCGAAATGAAATCCTTCTGTGCTGACCTGTACCTCATAAAACATGTATCTACCGAACATGAGGGGCCCTATGACGAGAGGACTGTGTTATCTTAATTACAGCTGATTTACCGGTAGGAACTAGGGTATGCTACCCTCACTGTGTGGATCCTGTCCGTGAACCACTTTGCACAACATCGTGTGGCGTGGGGTTGATGTGCAGGTGGATGTGTGTGTTGACAATACCAGAATGGGAGCGGTGTTGAAAGCCACTGACAGGACAAGGTAGGCTGTGTGGACACTCCTTACCCTCATCTACTACATGGTAACTGTCTCAAGGACTCCACCTGGTTTAGAGGTCATGGTCTGGCTCCTAACAATCCAAACTGGGTAGGTTTGCAGGTACCAATGTCTCCTGTGAATGCCTGAGATCCCATGATGATGTGTGCCATAGCCGCGCAGGCAGTCTGGTAAGGCGTGCAGGGGCAATAACCACTCTGGTCCATTGCTTCGCTTTGTGGAGTGTGATAACTTCTTGCCAGTAGCCATTCAGGGCCGCAATGATACCTTATACAAGGCTAATAGTAATTTGGTGCCCAAGTAGGGAGCCATTTTACCGTTGTAAGTTTGTGTAAATCACAGCCTACAGGATGTTGTGGTCACATGGATTCTGTGTTCCTGTGGTTTTAGAAGTGCAGCTTGGAACTGAGTAGTTGTGACCGCAGGGCTCTGCATTGTTCCTGTATAGATTTGGGCTGACCCCTTCAGAGGGTGTGAGGAGGTGTAAAGTTAACACTGAACCCATCTGCTGCCAGGATGTTGCCAATATCAGTCTGTTCTGTAATGTTGGTGCCCAACAGCTGTATGTCAAACGAATGTGGGTATATCGCCATCGGTGGTGACGCATACCTCCAAGAACGCTGTGTGGTGATCAGCAGGAATGGTCACGATAGTAATGTTTGTATTAGCTAGCTTTGGAGATGTGATGATAGGGATCTCAGATTTCTACTGGGGCTGACCAGGGAGCTACCCCCATACCCATGAGATTGTACTCTGCTGCAGCAATGATCTCACTCAACTACCATGCATTATGTCCATAGCAGTGGACATTGGGTGGCGTCAGTTTTCTGGTGGGTACAGTCCTTGGCTCTGTTTGGATGGCATGATCCCATGCCTGATGCCGTGTAAGTGTAACTTCAATCAAGTGCAGTTGTGTATGATTCCAGCGCTTGTAACTATATTATCCATCTACTCACGGGTGTCATAGCGTTTACTACTACTGTCATAAAGCCTGAGATTGGCTTTGTAGAAAATATGTACTGTATGTTTTCAGTGAGATGTGGTGCAGAGATGTAGATAACAAGGGGTGATTAGCATATGTTCAGATCTGATGACCAACGAGGGAATAACCCCAGGTGCTTAGAACACCAGTCACACATGTTGGTAATGTCGGAGTCTAGGATACTGTGGCTATGATGGTGGTGTGGATACAGTTGTTGATCCCAGCCCGACTAAGGTTATGAATCCCAGAAGCATTGGCCCTAGTAGCCGGTACGCGGAGTGGGTATCCCAGTTAAGGTGTGGGGTAGTGTCAGTGGCACATCCAGTAGATCCTGTCTGAACCCTACTTTCAGTACAAGAAGTGAAGCCGGCATTAACCATGGGGTATGGTGGGAATCTGTAGCAAGCTACAATTTGTATAGCAGTTATGGCCACAGTTAGTTGCACTTAGATTACCTCTGATCACTGTGCTAAGCAACCAGCCTGGAGAGTGTGTATGTCCTTGGAATGGACACACACCTCCACCATGGAGTATATTCGGTCCTGAATTTACATGACTGAAAGGTGTGGTCTGAGTAATATTGTTAATTGCAGGGTGCTCTCAGGGCCTAGAAGCAGGTCCCAGTCTCTGCCAGAGATATTGAAGTGGTCCCATTACTACAAGGGTGCCTGGTGTGCGTTTGAGATGATAGAGATGTCAAGCACTAGTAACATTACCCTCAGGTTTTCCTTACCTGTTTCCTGTTATGGTAGTGAACATGTTATTCGAACCATGCCTAAAACAGGCACTATGAACAAAGAGCCTTAGGCGTTATCCATAATCCCAGGGCCGACAGGTGCAGGTAATCTGTGCCAAAGCATCATGTTCTGTCGACCATGTCATTCAAAAGCCAGACAGATACTGGATACCAGGACGGAAGCATAATAGCCAACTGTTGGGGTGAATAATTTCAGTCGTTCTACTGCTTTAGTCAATGATCTGAACAGATGCCAGGGTCTTCTCTCAGAGACTAGGGAGGCCTGCCTGGGCTACAAAATCGAGAGAGCAATTGCATGCCTCTGTACATGCCACAAATCCAGGAAGTTTCATCTCAGGGCACATTCACACTAACTGTGGAGAATGACAGTCCTATTGTGCTTTAGTGACTGGAGTGCACACATAGGTTATATTTGCACATCTGTTACCCGGCAGCCAATAAGTGACCATCTTGCCAGCCTTGTATGAGTGGGACATCAGTGTGACACGCCTATAGGAGTCACTATGACTTGTGTGACCGCCCTATAAGTCACCCTATGACTTGTGTGTGGGGGCGTTATGTTATATACGCCTAATGGCTGTAGTTATTGATCGACTGTGAGTCTGTGCAGGCTACTCGTGGTGAGGTGTTGTGTTATGATTACCGGGGGGCTGCCTGCGTTTCTGCTTGAGATCTCTGCCTACCGGTAGTAGTGAAGGCTCCACAAATGTTTTAGTCTTCACAGCGGCCTGTGGTGGTGGGATCTAGTGAGACTATGATGTGTTGTGGTGGTGCAAATGTTAACATCACGTTGTCAGGTTCAGTCTGGGTTGAGCAACATTACTGCCTCCAGCATGGCTACATATGTGCCATCTCCCACAGGTTGTAGTGTTGTATGTTGGGAGGGCATTGACTGTGTACGAGACAATTTATATTGCCTCATGATGCCCATATTCATCCTTATAGACAGTGATAACACTGGGGTGACACTTGGACATGCCTGAATATTGAACATAGGGTAATTATTATTACAACAGCTGTTTTACTCTAAGCAGGCTGGAAGTACAAACAGTGTTACCTATGTAGAAATGAAGTCACGATTAGTGCTGCTAGTAATTAGTAGCTCATGAAGTGCTTACATGTTCTGAAGTGCTGAGCATGAATAAGCAATACCAGACAGGGTGTCTGATAAAACTCAATGCCCCCAACAGGTGAATGACAATCACACATATCCATGAACACTACAGGCCCTGTAACCACATAACTATGATGGTACCAAAAGGTGCCTCAGGCTGCATGTGACCTGTCCACATCCCTGATTTGTATCATACCCACATATATAGCAAAACAGTTTTGCTCTACATAAACATCATGTAAAACATGGCTTCATGTGTCAGTCTGTGAAAACACTGAATGGTACCAGCAGTTATCAGAATCCACAAAGTGGAACCAAACTCATAATGAGCACTGCACTATAACCCTCCTGCTGAATCTGGTCTGGCATCCATGAACGCCTTAATCAGCGTATATGTTGTTAGCAGTACAGATGTAGATGACAATCTGGATGATGTCACACTGCATATCCCAGCATACCTGCTGACAGGTCGCCGCAGGACATCACCACCTACTGTGTCCCACCACACTCAATTATGCTAGATGATGTACCTTTGTAGCCATACAGGAGTGTTCTGCAGTGGCCTGTTGTTGATAGAACCAACTACTACAAAGGTGTCTGAGTGATATGTGCATATCACACCAGTAGCTACAGTAAAAGGATTATTTTTGTACTCCACACCTCATTGTGAACAAATGGGTGGCATTTGCGTGTTAAGTATGTGAATGGTTATGACCTAGGGCAATGGCTGACTCAGTGTTGTGGACAACATACAGAATGGAAAAGGCTTTGTGTGGGTGAGTGCATGACGCCATGGTGCACAATCTGACGGCTACATATTGCATTGCCACCCTAGGTTAATAAAACCCATGAACTACCATAATGTCTTATGTATGTAGGAGACTACCCACCTATGTGATAGTCAGCGGGTGATTGGTGTAATCCAAAGGGGATGTCTATGCACCTTGTGGCATGCAACTTGAAGCCATGTTATTGACACCAGGTATCCGTCACAGTGACACCCTTATGGAGGGTGTCTATCAGCTGGTGAATCAATCATGGCCCCTAGTTTGCAGTAGTCTGCAAACCTATTCAGGGTAAGTCCTTCTGTGCTAGCCTGTACCTCATAGAAGCATATACCGAACATGAGGGGCCCTATGACAGAGGACTGTGTTATGCCAATTGCAACTGATTTACAGTAGGAACTAGGGTATGCTACCCTCACTGTGTGGATCCTGTCCGTGAGCCACTTTGCACAACATCGTGTGACGTAGGGGTTGATGTGCAGGTGGATGTGTATGTTGACAATACCAGAATGGGGAACGGTGTTGAAAGCCACTGACAGGACAAGGTAGGCTGTGTGGACCTCCTTACCCTCATCTACTACCTTGGTAACTGTCTCAAAGGACTCCACCAGGTTTAGGAGTCATGGTCTGGCTCTAACAAATCCAAACTGGGTGGTAGGTTTGGAGGCCACCAATGTCTCTGTGAATGAGATCCATGATGATGTGTGCCATAGCCTTGCAGAGCAGTCTAGTGAGGCGTACAGGGCAATAGTTCCTCTGGTCCATTGTGGCACCACCTTTGTGGAGTGTGATAACTGTTGCTGTGTGCCATTCAGGGGCCGCAATGCCTTATACAAGGCTATTAGTGAATTTGGTGCCCAAGTGGGGAGCCATTTCGTTATGAAGTTTGTGTAAATCACAGCCTGGGATGTTGTATGGTCACATGGATTCTGTGTTCCTGGTTTTAGAGAGTGCAGCTTGGAACTGAGTAGTTGTGACCGCAGGGACTCTGCATTGTTCCTGTATAGATTTGGGCCCTTCAGGGTGTGAGAGGGGTGTAAAGTTAACACTGAACCCATCTGCCAGGATGTTGCCAATATCAGTCTGTTCTGTAATGTTAGTGCCCAACAGCTGTATGTCAGAGCAGATGTGGGTATCGCCATCGAGAGTGGTGACATACCTCCAGAACGCTTTGTGGTAGTCCTTGGAATGAGTCACAGTAATGTTTATGTAGCTAGCTTTGGAGGATGTGATAAGGGATCTCAGATTTCTACTGAGGCTGACCAGGGAGCTACCCCACCCATGGGATTGTACTCTACTTTGCAACAGTCTCCTCCTTCTGTTGTACATTATGTCCATAGCAGTGGACCCCCAGAGTGGCGTCAGTTTTCTGGTGGGTACAGTCATAGCTCTGTTTGGGATAGCATGATCCATGCAGTCGTGTAAGTGCTAATCAAGTGCAGTTGTGTATGATTCCGCGCTTGTAACTATATTGTCCATCTGCACGGGTGTCATGACGTTTACTACTACTGTCATAAGAAGCCTGAAGTTGGCTTTGTAGAAATATTGTACTGTGTTTTCAGTGAAGGATGTGGTGCCAGGATGTGGATAACAAGGGTGATTAGCATATGTTCAGATCTGACCAACGAGGGGATAACCCCAGGTGTAGAACACCAGTCACACATGTTGGTAATGTCCAGGTCTAGGATACTGTTGGCCCTGGTGGTGGTGTGGATAAGTTGATCCAGCCGACTGGAGGTTATGAATCCCAGAAAGCATTGGCCTAATGTGTCGGTACATGAGTAGGTATCCCAGTTAAGTGTGGGGTAGTGTCAGTGGCACATCAGTAGATCCTGTCTGAACCCTACTTTCCAGTACAAGAAGTGAGGGCCATTAACCATGGGGTATGGTGGGGAATCTGTAGCAAGCTACAATTTGTATAGCAGTTATGGCCACAGTTAGTTGCACTTAGATTACCTCTGATGCACTGTGCTAAGCAACCAGCCTGGAGGTGTGTATATCCTTGGGAAATATGGACACACCTCCACCATGGGTGTTCCGGTCCTGGTTACATGACTGAAAGGTGTGGTCTGAGTAATAGCCCATTAGTGCAGGGGTGCTCTCAGGAGCCTAGAAGCAGGTCCCAGTCTCTGCAGAGATATTGAAGTGGTCCATTACAAGGAGTGCCTCGGGTGAGTGCGTTTGAGATGAAGATGTCAAGCACTAAGTAACATTACCCTCAGGTTTTCCTTGCCTGTTCCTGTTATGGTAGTGAACATGTTATTCGAACCATGCCTAAAACAGGCACTATAGGAGCAACAAGAGCCTTAGACGTTATCCATAATCCCAGGGCCGACAGGTGCAGGTAATCTGTGCCAAAGCATCATGTTCTGTCGACCATGTCATTCAAAGCAGACAGATACTGGATACCCTTGGAATGACACCAGAAGCATAGCCAACTGTTGAGGTGAATAATTTCAGTCGTTCTACTGCTTTATCAGTCTGGACGAATGCAGAATGCTTCTCAGGGCTAGGGAGATACCTGCCTGGGCTACAAAATCGGAGAGCAATTGCATGCCTCTGTACATGCAAATCCAGGAAGTTTCATCTCAGGGCATTCACACTAACATGGAGAATGACAGTCCTATTGTACCTTTTGAAGAGTGACCTGAGTGCATAGGTTATGTTGCACATCCTGTTACCCGGCAGCCAGCTGAAAGTGACCATCACCTTGTGTAGCCTGCTGAGTGGGACATCAGTGTGACCGCCTATAGAGTCACCTATGACTTGTGTGACCGCCTATAGAGTCACCTATGACTTGTGTGTGGGGTATGTTATATCGCCCTATTGGCTGTAGTTGATGGGCACACTTGAGTCTGTGGGCTATAAGTAATTGGTGTTGTGTTGGGTGATGGGGGCTGCCTGCGTTTCTGCTTCGGAGTCCTCTGTTGCCTACACAGAGTAGTAGTGAGAGGCTCCACAAATGTTTTAGTCTTACTACGTGTGGCCTGTGGTGGTGGAGATCTAGTGAGACTATGTGATGTGTGTGGTGTGGTGCAAATGTTTAACATCCCCACATGATTGTCAGGTTCAGTCTGGGTTAGACAGCATTACCTCCAGCATGGCTACATATGTGCATCTCCCACAGGTTGTAGTGTTGTATGTTAGGAGGGGAGCATTGACTGTGTACACGAGACAATTTCTATATTGCCTCATGATGCCCATATTCATCATATAGACAGGCGATAACACTGGGAATTGACACTTGGACATGCCTGAATATTGAACTATTTCTCACTAGATATGTGAGGTAAGTGTGTACAACAGCTGTTTTACTCTAAGCAGGCTGGAAGTACAAACAGTGTTTACCTGTAGGAAATGAGTACGATTGAGTGCTATAGTAATTAGTAGCTCATGAAGTGCTTACATGTTCTGAACAAGTGCTGAGCATGAATAAGCAATACAGACAGGGTGTCTGATAAACTCAATGCCCCCCCAACAGGTAGACAATCACATATCCATGAACACTACAGAGCCCCTGTAACCATAACTATGATGGTACAAGGTGCACTCAGGCTGCATGTGACCTGTCCACATCCCTGGTTGTATCATACACATATGGCAAAACAGTTTGCTCTACACATAAACATCATGTAAAACATAGCTTCATGTCAGTCTGTGAAAACACTGAATGGTGCACACCAACAGTTATCAGAATCCACAAAGTGGAGACCAAACTCATAATGGGAGGCACTGCACTATAACCCTGCTGAATCTGGTCTGAAAGTCCATGAACCTTAATCAACGTATATGTTGTTAGCAGTACAGATGTAGATGACAGTACGGATGATGTCACACTGCATATCATACCTGTGACAGGTCATAGGACATCACCACCCATACTGTGTCCCACCTACACTCAGTATACTAGATGTACCTTTGTATGCCACAGGAGTGTTCTGCCAGTGGCCTGTTGATAGAACCAGCACTACAAAAGGTGTGCGAGTGATATGTGCATATCACACCAGTGGCAGCTACAGTAAAAAAGGGTTAATTTTTTGTACTCCACCTCATTGTAGCCCAGACAAATGGGTGGCATTTGCGTATTTAAGTATGTGAATGGTTATGACCTAGGAGCAATAGCTGACTCAGTGTTGTGGACAACATACAGAATGGGCTTTGTGGGTGAGGTGCATGACATATGTGCACAATCTGACAGCTACATATTGCATTGCCACCGCCAGGTTAATAACCCTATACCCATGAACTACCACCTAGGCAACGGTCAACATAATGGACAGTGTGTGTAAGGGATGGTGCTGTGCAGTTTACCTCCCTGAACTAGTGACGTCACCAAGCCTATTAGGTAGTCATAAGAGGCAACCCTAGTCATGACAGGGTGCCATCCATGAGCATGGAGATCATTGTACAGCCATACTCATCACTCAAGTGACCAATATCAGATCACATATCACCTTTATGGGGTATTGCCCATGCTTGGATGGGCGACACCAGCCTTCACAATCCTCATCGCCACCATGCAGCATGCTGCCTACCCTCCATAAAGACATGTCCAACACTGTGATGTTGGACATGCTACACGTACATATCCTGATCTGAAATACATACGTCATGGACAGCCACCTTCCTAGTACAAGGATCGCCACATGCTGGACAGATCCTTGTGCCATACACGTTACATACTCCTGCCATACTATGCAACCCTGTCCAGCAAAGCTGCACATTTCATCTCTGTCAGACATGGTGTGATGACCGCATGGTAGATGTATCATTAACCGTCTGGATCAGTTATGTGGCACTGATTCACCTGGCGGTGGGAACATGGCTGTCGGACACAGCTAGAAAACCCTACATCCTATGCTCATACATGGCCCAGGGCATACATACTACTACATGACCTTGGCCATACATGCTATAGTTGATAACCATCCCTGCAAATACCATCCGGCTAGCCATTGCCCCATGTGTATCACATGTGCAACACACGCGATATGTGGCAGGATGTTGAATTGCTGTACAGTGCAGTGTAGATGTATATGGCAAAACACATGCATGTAAAGGTTTCTGTGCGCATGTCTGCATTGTCACAGGTCATGTTCGTTAAGGCAGTGTATGTGTTGATATGTGACATATACACAGCATCAAGGTCAACAGCATTAATGTGGACACATCCAGGCATGTGCTGATAGGTAAGAACACCAGTACAGGCAAACAGACATGCCCACATCAAGACAGCATTCACATGGAGTATGAGCAATGTAATCAGGTGACACATGTATGGTGATAATATCCAATCCCCATTGGGTGTCACATGTGCATGAGACAAACATGTCAGTGGTGTCAGTGTCATGAAGATTTGCAAAGAGAACTGTTCATATGTACTAAATGTAATACACATGTATGTGCAGCTGTATCTCTGTGCATCTCTGAGATACTGTGACCTGTCTCCATCATTATGTCTTCCAGATATGCCTCGATCAAGACTCCCAGCTTATAGCCGCTTGGAGGATGAGGCCCTCATACCTTACCTCCAAGATAACTATGAGGTATTGTTCAGCCATGTGCCACAGCATGCCCAGCAGCGTGATGACCTGGGGCAGGAACTTCGTAGGAGGGTTAATGATGTGGTTGGCCATAACCACACATACCAGCAGGTGTGCAGACACTGCACGGACCTGATCAGACATGCAAAACAGTGTGCAAATGCAATCGCCAGGGAACAAGGTGCAACATGTGGTGGGCCACCAACCCAGCCCCCACTCACACATACCAAGGAGCTACTAGCCAATCTGGGGACACCATCAGAACACCATCCACAAACCCTAGCTGCCATCGTGAAGGTGGGCGTCTCCCAACCACTGAGCCTGGAGTTGCCTGGTAAGTCACTACTGCACATATAACTATTATATCCCATTTAGTTGCATGTGTGTCACTGTACAATATGTAATGTAACATCATATGCAAGGTATGTTTACGGACATGCCGCATACTATAGTATGCTACCCTGTGTATGCACACATGTGCATACTCCATAGTATATCCTATTGTACTGGCGAATGTGTTAACATGCACATTGCACCATATAGCTGTCATACAGTCATGGATAATGATCATACTGCTGTGTCATCCCTATATAGGTACCTCTGGCATACCGCAGAGACAGCAGGCCGTTGCAGGTGAGACAGTAATAAGTATCAGGCATGTTAACGCACAGATCTATTCGCCATGTGGCCAGTTAACAGATGTACACATACTGTATGGTCCAGTCACGATATACAAGCCGCATCTTTAATCAATCACATTGGCTACCGATGTGCAATACATACAAACTAAATGTCATAAAACCACAGAAAATGTCATTGCTAGATGTGTGGACAGCTGTGCATACAACGGTGGAGGTGTTGTTCAATGTAGGAATATGTACTATACATCAGAACACGTGGGGTACGCAAACAGTACTCCACACATTGAGCTGGAGTTTGGGCAGCCCCCACAGGATTCACCATTGTGGGATATGCCCCTGCAGTGAGTGCACACATTGTGATGTGCCATCTGACATGTCCATGACATGTAGTGGTCCGGCTGCAACATTGTCTCACTATCCCATAAAACATGCCCCACATACCAAACAACCAACCAACCCTTTGTCTGCATAACCCTGTGGACAGTGGAGTATCTGACATCTATGGGTGTATGTCATATGGGATAACACAGACATGTGAGATAAGACTGCCATCACAACCATTTGGCCAACACATGTTCACACATGGCCATGAAGGATGGCCAGAGACATGTAGCAACACACAGTAGATGTTATGTGCTTGTGTGTACACCCTGTTGTACATTGGCTACACATGGTCCAACTATAGCCTTTGTTGAATGGTTATATAGCAGATGTGGAACACTGTACAACCTACAAGGCTGTGCACAGCTTGTGGAGGCGTCACTTAATTCGACCACATAAGATATGTTGAACATCATGACCGTCACAGCATGACAGTAGTCACCTGTACAGCATCCACATACATACACACACACAGACACCACATCAGGCTACAGATACAGTACATTTCCCTTGCTGCTGTTGGACATCACTGTCAGCCGTGCACCTCATGTGTGATACACAAATGTCATGTTGGACATGGTGTATTGACAAGTCTGCCATGTGTGGACATGGTTGCCAGGCAGCTAAGAAATGTTAGTTGTGCAGGGGTGTCATCCGTATGTCCTTCGGTGACCTGTCACAATGACACATCATGGTTTAGTGTGTATACACCTCAGCGACGTGAGTCACAATCCAGAGTATTTATGTATTGTGTATGCACACAGTCATGGCTATGCACTGTGTGTGTAATCCACACTGTATAGCAATAGAGACGCCTCATGATTCCATGCAATGGCACTGTGTCTGTACTTTACACTGTATAGCAATATAGACGCCTCATAATACCCTTCAATGGTCATGCACATCTGCTAAAAGTGCATTCTATCTGCAGGGCGTACAGACAAAACGGCAATGTGACACTATTACACCGCTGTACATGTGTCAGGACACCATTGTTTCAAACATTTATGCATGTCAATGCACAAGTCAGCAGATTACATGTCATACATGTTAATCAAAACACACGAACACAGTTGAGTAAAAGCAAGTCACCTTCATGTGTCAGGACACCATTGTTTCAAACATTTATGCATGTCAATGCACAAGTCAGCAGATTACATGTCATACATGTTAATCAAAACACACGAACACAGTTGAGTAAAAGCAAGTCACCTTTATCAAACACAAATTAATTTGATAAAGGTGACTTGCTTTTACTCAACTGTGTTCGTGTGTTTTGATCTACAGTAACTTGGTCAGCAGTGATTTACGTTTGTGTACCTATACTACATGTTAATGTCAAGGTCATATGCCTCACATCAGCCACATGTACTGTTAACCTGTGGTGGTCCACATGGTGTAACACAGGGATGCATGCTTGCTACCATGATTGTGTGAAATGCATGACTTCTGCTAAAACAGGTCTAAGCTTTGCTGAATATCGTGCAGATCATGGTCAAAGCTGGCCAGAACAGCTGAAATCTGCGTTATTCACCCTTGTACTAATAGTGCCTGCTCTGAGAGGTAAACCGACCACTGCCAGGAGTAGAACACGCAACCATGTACACAATCACCTACCACTAAGCTACCTAAGATGTACCAATGGCAGGTGTGTATTGCGACATGTTAAAACACAAAAGGGCGGAGTTCAGGAAATAGTATACACTGCCATGTACCCAAAGAAAGATGTGTTCTCTCTCTCTCATATATATATATATATATATATATATATACATACACACATACACACAGATATACATATATCTGCAAATATATATGTAACAGGTACACAACCATGGAGGTACAAATAAATAGGATACTACCAAATACCGAATGCTTTACATACCGACACACGTAATCACGAGGTTTAATGACTGAAAGACCACAGTACCGGAACACTAGAACCGCGAGTATTTAGTTATTGCTGCTGGTGCTGCGGTCCAGGTAGGTACTGTGTTTAAGTGTGTTTCTGATTGCTGTAGTGTGTGTGCGTAAGTGTGTGTTCTGAGTGTGGCGTGTGTTTCCGTAGGACTGTAATATGTGCGTGTGTGTGCGTGTGTGCGTGCGCGTGTGTGTGTGTTTGCTTCGTGTGTCTGTTCATGCTAACTCGGAGGTAGATTATTGCAGTAGGTGTGGTCATAGCCGGCCTTAGGCATAGGCCAACTAAGCAGCCACCTAGGGCGCTGCTTTAGTGGGGCACTTTACCAGTATTTATTTGGCATAGGTAGACCAATATGGGGGCACTGGGTAGTGTGGTGGGGGGTGCCGTTGTGCCCTTTGCCTAGGGCACCAGTTGACCTAATGCTGCTCCTGGGTGTGGTGTGGGGGGCAAAGCCGCCCCCACATGGGGTGTGTATGGGGCATGGCCACCTGGCCATATGTAGTGTCAGATAGTTTGTTTGGATGTGATGGGTAGCAGTGTGTCTGTGCGCACGTGTGTGTGTTCTGTGCTTCTGTTAGTTCCGGGAGTTTGACTGTTGCAATTTCAAGTGTTCGGTATTGTGGGGTTTGGGAGTCTGAACGGTAATGTGGTTGTTGGACGTGTGTGCATTCCTGAATCCGTGGGTATGCCGTATACAGCAGTTGAAGTCTTCAAATATGTGCACAACATGGACCATAGCAATCACAAATTCCGCCACAACCGAACGTTATGAACAAAGGATATGGAGACTATTATAGCAATAACCCACGCCTGGGTGTGGGTAATGCTGGATTTACCCATGGTTGTCTTTGTTTGGCCACTCGGGCGTCATCCTCATGAACAAACCACATCAACCGCGGGTAAATTCACCATTACCCACACCCAGGTATGGGTTATTGCTATAATACACTATTACAAATATGTGCTATGGACATGAGCTAAACATGGGGTTAACACCTGTCCCACCTTGCGAGGGGCAGTCCCTCTATGTGCAGTAGTGTCCTGACCAAAATGAGTACAAATACCAATGTCCTACAATCTCGAGATGTTCTGCATGTTCCATAGTTAATATAATGGTTGCATAAAATAGTCATCTGTATTTAACATACCTGCATGTAACAAGAAACAGGATAAGCAAGTAAACCGCTACAATAATATAAGCTTTTAGATAGGCATATATGTAAAGTTCTGTACTTTCTACTGACCGTGGGTATGTGTCGGCCTCTAAAATCTGGTGTGTCCTGCAAATGTCCCACTATGGCCATTTGAAAAGGTGGCAACCCAAGCCAAAGAGGTTCAGTCACCAACACAACTCCAATGAGTGCAAATATCTGTGACAGAAATACACAAGACAGCTTTCATGTAGCAACATTTCATTACATACCGATGTATTTCCGGAGTGACTGAAGGATCAACATCACCTGCATGCTATATAGGAACCAATTAACAATGGCTTAATGAATAAGCCTGCAATAACCATAGTATTAGTCTACTAAATGATAGGTCTTCAATTAGGGAAGGAGCCCTCACACACACATGGAATATGTATAAATGCAGTCCCCACAAACCTTTATCTGCTATGTACACCCACCTACATCTCCCCCACACCTGAAACAATTGCAATACAGACTGTAATAACATCAAACATCCACTCATTCAATGACATCTGCAGAAGCCTTAACATACCTTGTGAGAGATGCACTATTATGGCGCTATGTGAAACTGTTGCTGTTGTACAATGGAACAGACGCCAATGTTACAGGTTTTGTTTGCAATAGTCTTGTATTAGACGGCTGATATAACAGCTACACTCACATGTAGAACTACATCCTCTAGCCGTTACACACAATCCACGGGGGTCATGAAGTTAAAATATCTCTCTCTCTCTCCATATAGCAGTTGCAATTCATCACAAACAACACACCCAGGCAGTCTTCCTCAAAGGTATGGCAAAGGGACAATGCCCAAGTGGAGTATTCAATTATACCCCACTGTTGCCATGTAATTGGCTAATGGAGTAGCTGCACAGCTGATGTGCATGTAATCATTACTCCAGAACACCAACTGGTGACAGGATACCACATGTATCTATGTATAAAAAAGTTGCCTATAGTATTCTCCTTCAAATATTATGTAGTTATGATCTAAGACTATATCCATAAATTCTATAATTAACTCTTTGTCATTTTCTATCAAAGTGTTATTATGAAGACTATCCAGAAATAATTCTAGACTTTTTTTAGGGATGGATGTGAATAAGTCTACCACATCTATGGTTAAAAAAATCAATTCTTGATCCCAAAGCTCCTTCCGTATCCTACCTAAAAAATCCCAGGAATCCTTAAGTATATGCCCGCCATTCATTACCTGCTGTTTTAACCATCTATAACTACCCCAAAGGGGTAGGTTTTTGACCCATGTCCATCCACAATGGGTCTAAATTTCAAATTATCCAAGCCTTTATGTGTTTTGGGTATTCCAAATATATTTGCTACGTTTGGCTTTGTGACAAGTAGTTGTACAATTCTCCTGAAATTCTTTGTTCTAGAAGGTAATCTTCTAGATAAAATCAATCCTTCTAGGACTAATGTTAATTTCATTCAATGAAGACTGTTCATATGCATCTATATCATTAAAAATCTCAGATTTTCTGGGAGTATTCTAGAGTATCATAAAAGACCATTCCTCCCCCCTTATCTGGTCGCATTTTGTCTTGTCTCCTCTAAGTGTTTGTAAAATTTCATTTTCCTTTTTACTAAGGTTGTTATTCATAGATGCATATTGTTCTTTATTTTTCAACTTATAAATGTCTTCCATGATGGCTTTTTCTAATATATTGAGTGTCGGATCTAAAGGTGGGTTAAATGTACTTCCTAGGTTCTATGTTATGATTTCTCCTTTCAGTACTTGTCTGATCCTGAAACATATAGGCCAAATTTAATTTCCTTATATACATCTTAAGCTCTATTATTGTTTCAGTGTAATCAAATCATTTAGTAGGTACAAATTTCAAGCTTTTCATACATAAATAAAAATGTTCCTTTGTTAGTTCTAAACCTGCATAAATGTATATGTGGTATCCTTTCACTGTGAACTTTAATCCATCCTCGGCTATGGTGCCTACCATCTCTGCCTTTTGTTCCTGTTTGTTTTGTTCAATCCACTTTCCCATTGACCTCTTTCTTCTTCTAGTCCCACATCCCATTCTTGCTGGTATTGAAAATGTTGGGGCTCATTACTGTCTATAGTCTCATTCATTAGCATGAGATTTTCCCTTTGTTCCATATCTATATTGCCCTTTGTATTCATGCCTGTTTGCCCCTTTTATGTCTGTTTTCCTTTTCTTTTTTTTCTGATTTTAAAATATATGCTCTATTACTCTTATATTTGTTCAGATCTCTCTGCATTTTTTTACATTTCATGTTAAATACTCTGTTACATTTAAAATCAATGTTTTCCATTTTTCTATAATATAATTCTTCATATTCTGTGAATAAAATATCATTTTTAATTTTTCTAACAATTCTGCTTGTTCTAGGAGTATACTTATTTGTCATTATTTTTTATAATTTTCTCCATCATTTCCAGCCCATGCCTATTAAACATCTCTACAAAATCAGCTATTACATTGTCGTCATAGTCTAACCCAAAGGGAAATTTATAAATTCTTAATCCCCTAGTACAACTTTTTTCAATACACACTGATAAATAACCATTTTCCAACTGTATTGTTTTTTTTTATTAAAAACAATTTTGACTCAAACTTAAATATCTTCTCTCGCATTTCCTTCGAGAAAATCATTTTTACTTTGCGAGTCCTTATGTGTTTTGTCCATAAAGACCTTGTCCGAAAACACATTGTTTAGATAAAAGGTAATCAAATCCTTTATCATTTCTAGTGTCTTCTTTGTAATACAGTACTTTGAAGGTTACTCACTTGTCTCTGTGGTGTCTTTGTATGTTACACACACTCCGTTCCTCTCTGCAACTGTATTTACTTCCATTACAGTTTCGTCCATAGTTTCCACCCTGGCCAAACGTTTCTTTCGGTCTCGCCCCCATTTTAATAGTGTCATTTCCAATGTCATTATATTTCCCTGAGCATCTTTCCTGTGGAGGTCTCCTAGATCCATTTTTATTTCCACTGTCTAGGGCCATTCGCCTCTCCACAGCCTTCAGCGGCCTTTCACCTCGCATCTCACTAAGCGTGTCGTCATCTAAGGGCGACGAATGACGCTTCCTTTTGGTATTCACACTTCCACTTCGTTCACCAGGTTGTGTGAGGAGCTCAATTAGACGAGTGAGCTCTCCCTTCACTATCGCAAGTTCGGATTGAACTTGATGTAATTATTCTCTTCGAATTGGGGAAAAAAATAGTTGGTATATCGTCTAGTGAATCCATCTTCAAAGGGCTCTCAAGTCTACTGATAATGCTGAAAATGAGCCCTGCAGTGTCAAAATCCACAAAGTTAAAACAAAAATCACTGCTGTAGATTAGATCCACTCACGAACACTTTATTTAATTATACATTATAAAGATTGAGCGCTTTCTTCCCTTTCCATAGGGATTTCATCAGAATCAATTTGGTTTCCCATCTTCCCTCTTTTTATCCTCTATTTCAGCGATGACATCATTAATTGATTAATTTGAACATTTAAAAAATATGTATATGTTTAAATTACACCATTTAATACGTCACATTTTTAAAATTATAAAATGCAAAAATACAAAAAACTTGAGATTTAATAAGCATACTCATCATTTAAAACATAAAAAAAATCAAGAATGAAAAACATTGCATTTACAGTTCATTTTCCACATTCTAGCCTCCTATGTAAAATGGGTTTTATTGAAATTACTTCATTTATTTATTTGCCACCTTGCTTCTCTTTCCTCTATGTGGCTTCTATAGTCACCCCCCCCCCCCCAGAGGATTCTGTAACACTTTCTAAAATAGCAAATCTGAACTCTCAAAGTCTGGCAACTAACAGAATGCTTATATAAGGCGTTATTCATATTTTATGTGCAATTTGGTATGTGTGTTCATATATCCTGTCCCTCAATCTTCTCTCAGTCTTGCCCAAAAAAATAAGGGCAGAAATGGTACTACAAAATGTGGACATTGTAAGCAATGCAAATACATTTGCACTGATGAGAAAGTAACAATTAACAATATTTTACAAACTGTGGTTAAATTTGAGAAAGGAAATTGTCAGACCACAGGAGTAATTTATTTGGCTGTGTGTAAATCCTGTCCCTCCTTCTATGTAGGCAGAATCACAGAATCCTAGGGGGGGGGGTGACTACAGAAGCCACACAGAGGAAAGAGAAGCAAGGTGGCAAATAAAATTGCAAGCAAGTCAGACCCCAGGGTTAAATGAAGCAATTTCAATAAAAAGTACAGTTTTGTACCTACCATAAATGCAGATGTTCACCCTGCTGCAGTCATCACACTTGGGTTATCCTGCAGTCAGGCGGTCCCGCAGTCAGCCTGAGTTCCAAAGTCTTGGTCTGGCGTCGGTTGCTGTGGATTCTTCCCTGACGTCAGTGCGCCAGGGGTATATAAGAGGCATCCGATGCCATTTTCTTCAGTTTTTCTTGCCCCAGATGTCAGCTGCCCCCAATAGGTAGATAGGTAGGCAAAATATAAATATATATATATATATATATATATATATATATATATATATATATAGCTAGATAAAAATAAAACAATACCTTTAGGCACAAGCAAATACACCACAGAGGTTGTATAGGATAAGAGTGGTATAGATAAGTTCAGCTAGTTCAGAGGGGATGGAGGGAGGGTAACCTGGACTGCAGCAGGGTGAACACTCGAACATCTACATTTATGGTAGGTACAAAATTGTACTATGTGCATCATGTTACCCTGCTGCAGTCATCACACTTGGGTTGAATCCCAAAGCTAAGGACGGGAGGTGGAGTTAAACAGGGTTAGAAGAAGGTAGTAGGCCCTGCAAAACTGCAGTGGCAAAACCAGCTCTAGTCTTAGAATATAGAGGTAAGTGACAGTGTTTGGTGAAGGTGTGCACTGAACTTCAAGTTGCAGCTTCCAGAATATCCTTGGTTGGCACCCCCCTGAGAAAGGCTGCTGATGTAGCTGTATCCCTGGAGGAGTGGGACCTAATGTTAGCAGGTACCGGTTTCCCATGATGCGTGTAGCAGAAATGTATGCAATGCCCTATCCATTTAGAAATGGTCTGTTTTGAGATAGCTTTTCCTTGTGATTCTGTAGCATAGACTACAAACAGTGATCCTGTAGCATAGGCTACAAAGAGCTGGTCAGATTTTCTGAAAGCCTTAGTATTATCCAAGTAGTAACTTAATTGCCTGTGAATGTCCAAAGAGTGCAGGAGTCTTTCTCCTTTGTTCTGGGGATTTGGGAAAAAGGTGGGCAAATGAATGGTTTGGTTTAGGGCCACACTGGATACCACCTTTGGCATAAATGAAGGGTTAGTTCATAGAGAGACTCTGTATTGATGAAAATGAGGAAAGGCTCCACTGCAATTAGTGCTTGTAGTTCAGACTCTTCTAGCTTAGGTTATTGCTAGTAGCAGGGCAGTTTTCCATGAAAGAAATTTTAAATCAGCTGAAAAAGCTGGTTCAAAGGGTGGCAGTGTAAGCTTTAACAGAACAAAGTTGAGATCCCAAGTAGGTGCTGGTGCTCTCCTTGGTGGTCTTATGTTCTTAGCCCCTGTGAGGTAGTCTTAGGAGTGGATGTGAGAATAAAGGAGGATCTGTGTTGTAATGAGCTGAAATTGCTGAGGCGTGGATCTTAATAGATAAAAAGGAAAGTCCTTTGTGCAACATCTCAGTTAAATATTGTAGAATCTGAGGAATGTTTGGATCAAGGGGATTTTGGCCTTTAGCCTGGTTCCAGGTGCAAAATCTTTTCCATTTGTCTGAATAGGTTTTCCTGGTGCTGGGCCTCCTGGCCTCCAGAATGACATCCATAACAGCTTTGGATAGAGGTGTTGGCTGGTTGTTTAGGTAATTTGCCATGCAGCCAGGTTTAAAGTTTTGAGCTGGCTGTGTAGAATCTGATTGTCTCACTGGGTGAGCAGGTGAGGAATTTGTGGTAAAATCCATGGTGGGCCATGTTCCTTAGAATTGGATACCAGTGCTGGCGTGGCCAGTCTGGTGCAATGAGTATCATTTGTGGCCTCTCTAATCTGACTTTCAGCAGTACCTTTGCTAGAAGAGGCAGTGGAGGAAAGGCATATACTGTTAATGTTTTCCAACTGAATGAGAGGGCGTCCACTTTCCAAGCTTGTGGATGGAATGTCCTTGTGCAAAATTTTTGAAGTTGGTAGTTTTGGGGGCTTGCAAACAGATCTATGTCTGGGCGTCCCCATTTTTGAGCCATCATTGCAAATACTTGTGGATCTAGTTTCCACTCGTGTGGATCCATGATGTTTCTGCTTAGGTAGTCTGCCAATGTGTTTTTCTTTCCTGGCAGGAATTGTGCTTGTAATTGAACCTGGTAAGACAGTGTAGTGTTCCACAAGGTCATAGCGTGCCTGCATAGAGGGTAGGAACGTGTGCCCCCTTGCTTGTTTATGTACCACATTACTGTGGTATTGTCCGTCTTTATTATTAGTTGTCCTGGGTGTAGAAGGTCCTTGAAAGCTGTTCGGGCATTCTGTACTGCTAGCATTTCTTTTTGATTGATATGCAGATGCCTCTGATCTGTAGTCCATTTGCCCTGAATGCACTGTCCTGCCATGTGTGCTCCCCAGGCATAGTCCGATGCATCTGTTGTCATAGTTTGCCTGGCTGTGGGTAAGGTGAAAGGCTGACCCTTGTTGAGGTGACATGCCTGTGCCCACCACAGAAACTCCTGTCGAAGGCAGGGAATGAGTGGTATCATTGTTTCCAAGCTGTGGCTGTGCTGAGTCCATACGCTTTTCAGGTACCATAGTAATTTCCTCATATGCAGTTTTGCAAATGGTATTAGTAGTATGCAAGATGCCATGAATCCCAAGGCCTGCAGAATTTTTCTTGCAGGGAGTTGGGTCTTTGTTGCCATTATTTTGAAATATTGAAACAGCTGTCATTGTCTGGCGTGAGATAAGCCATCTGGGCCGTTGTATTCAAGCTGGCACCCAGGAATATTATGTTTTGTGAGGGCACTAGTTTTGATTTCTTTTCGTTTACTGTGTACCCTAGGCAACTTAGAAGGTGTTTGACAAATGCCAGATGCTTTAAAAGAATGTCCTTGCTTTCTGCTTGAATAAGGCAGTCGTCCAGGTATGGGTATATTTGAATTTCTGTTTGTCTGCAGTATGCAATTACTGGTGCCAGGCATTTTGTGAAGACCCTGGGTGCAGGAGATAAGCCAAAGGGCAGTTCAGAGAATTGATAATGCGTTGAACCTACAATGAAGCGGAGGTATCTTCTGCAATTTTGTCTGATAGGGACATGCAGGTATGCCTCCATGAGGTCCAACGTTACTAGCCAAGCATTCTTGCCCAGCATGGGAAGAAGCTGCTGTAGTGTTAGCATCTTGAATTTTGGTACTTGCAGATAGGTGTTCAGAAATGAAAGATCCAGAATGGGTCTCCATGCTTTGTCTTTTCTTGGGACTAGAAAGAGTCTTGAGTAAAATCATTGTCCTTGCTCCTGTGTAGGTACCTGTTGAATGGCTCTCATGCCATGAGCGCTGTAATTTGTTTTGTGCCTCTGCCCATTGATTTGGTGGCAGGTTTAGCATTCCCTTTATCCTTGGTAAGGTATGAAAGTGGAATCTGTATCCTTGAGAGACTATGTTTAGGACCCATTTGTCTTTTGTGATGATGTTCCAGTTGTCTGCAAAAAATGCTAATTTTCCTCCCAAGGGAGCTGCCAGGAGAGATTTGCTTGGTAGTTTGAGGATGGAGTCATTGTGTTTGTCTTCTGTTAGCTTGGAGCCTGTCTTCTCCTCCTTTCTGGGTAGCAGTACCCCATTGGTGAGGTTTGTAAGGGCCTTGTGATGGACCTCTGCCCCTTGGGCATCTGTATTTGCCCCTCTGTGATCTGTCAGAAGCTGGAAAGGACCAGTTTTTCATTGGCCAATTTCTGCTGAAACGAGGGGGTTGTACCTGCATAAAATCCTTGACCGTCTGCAAAGACTTTGCCTTATCCTCCATTTTCTTTAAAACCTCTTCTGCTCTGACACCAAGTAATACATTCTGCTGTAAAGGTGCATCCAATAATTTTGCTTTAACATGATCAGGAAGGGTTTGTTCTTTTAACCAAGCATGTCTACGTATGACAGAGCCAGTAACAGCTTCCAATGAATCAAATCCACATTGTAAAGTATGTTTGCCCACCTGTTCAGCTGCATGCAACAGATCCTGCATTTCCTTGAATTCAGACTGTTCAGTATGTGTGCTCATTTTTTGTTTTAATTGAGACATTAGGAATTGCTGATATTTCAGCATGTGAAACCGACAATTTAATGCTCTCATAGCCAGAGTTGATGAGGTGTATATTTTCTTTCCCCATCTATCTAGGGCTCTGGAATCCCTTTCAGAGGGCACAGGATTTTTAGCCATAGAAGCTTTAGCTCCCTTAGGACCCTGGGAAATTGTTTCTGGGTCAGCCACAGGGCTTTTATAAAGGAATTTGTGAGAGTCAGGTACTCTGTAGTATCTCTGTCTGGTTTGGCTGGAGCAGGAGGTAGAGAGTCTGGATTTAGACTAGATTCCAAGTAAACATCATCCACAATATCTAAAACTGGAGGGATAGCAAGAGGTCTGTGCTGGGGTAGTAAATGGAACTCTCGGAGCCTCTTCTTAGAATCAGAGTAGTCCTGGCCTTCCCAGTGGAAGTGTTCCCTTCATGGTATGTAAAGTTTCCCCAAAGGAGTAATCTTCAGGGGGAGATGCTGAGGGAATAGAGTCTTCAGCATCAGAGTCTTCATAAGGGGGAAAAGTGTAATCCTGTTCCTCAGAAGAATCTGAGGAAACTGAAACCTGGTCAGAGGAAGCATAATCCTCCTCTTGTCTTGGTCTTTTATCTGGAGGGGGATGGGAACCCCTGATTAGGGTAATCAAATCTTCAGCCATCTTAAGTATCTGTTTCTTAGGCATGGGGCCTTCAACTGTAGACTGATGTACAGTCTTCTTTGGTTTTAAAGGAGTTTTAAGCTTAGCATAAGATTTAATGGTGAGTGTAGTCGGTCTGAAGACACCTTCTGCAACCAAAGGTGTTTCCACTGCACTGGGGTCTACTTCTGTTCCGGTGTCGGAAGGGCCTAATGAAGATGGCTGCGTCGGCCTAGTAGACTCCGCTTGAGAATCCGCAGCTGTCTGGGGTCCAGTTCTGCGGTCGTCAGTGGCTGCGTAGGCGCCTCACTGAAACCCGGAGAACCGGCGACAGGCCCAGCAGAGGCCTCGGAGTCTGGCTTGTTCCTAGGCTGCCTGTCCTTATCCTTGTTTTTTATGCATGCCTATCGTCGGCTGCTCCGATGGCATGATATAATTAAATTTCCCACCAAAGTAATGTTGTGCAAAGTCAAAACAGCGTTTGATAGTTCGTTTATTAAACCTAGCACAAAACCAACAACCTGTGACGTCATGGTCTGGGCCTAGGCAAGGAATACAATAGGAATGGAAGTCCTTATGAGGTATTTGCTTCCCACAAGAAATGCAATTGTTAACTTTTTCTGACATCGGACTGGGTAATTAGCTTCACTGAAGACTTCGGACTGAAATTCGAATCGAAAATCTCAGGTGTCGGCCGACCAGCACTTGCAAACTGCTTCTGCTTCAGGCACCGTGCGGCAAGAAAGACTGAAGAAAACGGAGTTGGATGCCTCTTATATACCCCCTGGCACACTGATGTCAGGGAAGAAGCGACAGCAACCGATGCCGGACCAAGACTTTGGAACTCAGGCCGACTGCGGGACCGCCTGACGGCAGGATAACCCAAGTGTGATGACTGCAGCAGGGTAACACGATGAACATCCCATTTTACATAAGAGGATGGAATGTGGAAAATGAACTATAAATACAATGTTTTTCATTCTTGATTTTTTATGTTTTAAATAATGAGTATGCTTATTAAATCTCAAGTTTTATGTATTTTTGCATTTTATAATTTTAAAAATATATGTGATGTTTTAAATGGTGTAATTTAAACATATACATATTTTTTTAAATGTTCAAATTAATCAATTAATGATGTCATCACTGAAATAGAGGATAAAAAGAGGGAAGATGGGAAACTAAATTGATTCTGATGAAATCCCTATGGAAAGGGAAGAAAGCGCTCAATCTTTTTAATGTATAATTAAATAAAGTGTTCGTGAGTGGATCTAATCTACAGCAGTGATTTTTGTTTTAACTTTGTGGATTTTGACACTGCAGGGCTCATTTTCAGTATTATCAACTATTTTTCTTCTATAAAATTAACCTTCGTCAGCCCACACTAAATTCTTATTTCTTAACCACATCTCTTTCTTTTAATTCTACCTTATTTTAAAAACTCTACTCTAATTTTATCCCACTCACTAGATGTATCTTCTTGAGTAGTTATCTTCCCCAACAACTCCCGAATAATTTCCACTACCCAATCCTTAAATCCCTCCTCTTTTAAATAGGTACATGGGGAAGCACCAGTGTCATCTTTACTTTATTAACCTACAGTTTTATCTTAGTAAATACTGGTGCATGATCTGAAATAGTTATTGGATGTGTACCAAAGTTCTAAAATGCACATACTCCTGTGAAATATTTCTTTCAAGTCTTTCCCAGTTATTGTATCTTGGGGAATAATATGTCAATTCTTTCAGAGTTCTTCTAGTAAATTCATGTCTTCTTTACCAAATATTTTCATAACTTTCTTTAGAAATCTACCCTCGTTACATTTTCCCTTCTAAGCCCCAGATACATCCTCATCATTACAAATCACATTCCAGTCCCCACCTGCAAAGTCATATTCCCTGTTGAAAGCCAATTCCATTTAAGTTCCATAATAACACTTCTAAATGGAATATAAATACATGACAACATAATCCTCATACCATGCCAGTAGCCCCTTATTAACACAAATCTGCCATCATGTTTTTTTCCTTCCGTGTCCCTATTGAAACTCCAATATATACATACTTCTCTTTTCCTTTGTCCCTGATATTCTCCTTAATATCTATCCTGAAATCCTTTTCTTTAGCAAATTCACATGCTCATTTCTTTCCAAACGAGTCTCCTGTAGCATTGTTACTTGTACTCTGCATTTAATATAATTATATATTCCCTCTGTATTACCTTGTAATGTGAATGATTCCATAGGTACAGACAAAAAAGGAAAAAAAAGTGTCACCATTATAAGTAACCATCATTCCTGCTATCATACAAGACATCGTTTTTTAAACCATCTCCAGCTTTTGTGGTACATGCACCCATAAATGCTTGGCAGGTTTATCCTTTACACATTTTTTAACACTGGAACCCATATCACATTTTACAAGAAAACCCTAAAAAACAAACACACAGGCCCATAACCTGTTAAACTTAATACAAACTCACAAAACTATGTACAGCTTCAAATAATGAAGTTTAAACCACCTAATAGTAGCAACTGTCCCAAATATGTAGCTGCAAACAGTCCTTAATTCACCTAATGTTGAGGATATCCATGCTAAGATGCATATTTCCCATGCTTCTACATAAAAAAAGACCAGACTCCAATTAGTGTACCTTTATTTTTCTCCCAGATATGAAAAACAACTTGGATACTTTCAGAAAACATTAACTTTTATCCTTTAGGAAACCAGTAGTCTGGCTTTTTATTGCTCTGTAATCAGCTTGTCTCCATGGAGACGCAACACAGAAAAACATCGGTCTCTGCTACAAACTTCTAAAGACAAGCTGAAACATTTATTGCTAACAAAAACTTTTCACTATATTCAATGTTCTCATTTGTTTCCACTTAAAATTCATTACTAGATTATGCCAAGGGTCTTGGTACATTCACCTATGCAAAAGTGAGAGAGAACTTATTAGCTCTACATACATTATGATCAGTGTACTTTTGCATATCAAACCCCATCTCAGCAACCCAAGACAGCCCATTAATTTAAGCATGCTTTTGTCCAATCTTCTCTTTTTATAGTATAATGCCTGCATTTCTTAATACCAAGAAAGAAAAAGAGGCATCTATTTACTTTGTATCTATCACATACAACGAAAAATGCTTTACTATAAAATATGCAATTTATATCATGAAGTTTCATAGAAATATTAAACTGTTTTTAGTTACCTTTTTCCTTCCTCTTCCCTTCAGTGTCCTTCTAAACATTAAATGACATGAAGTGAGGCAAATGCGTTTTAGCTCCCCACAAGTTTAACAAAGTCAACAAAAGTCAGCTATTTCCACCATTTCCTGATTCTAGTCAACTCCTGTGCTTTTCATTGTTTAAGCATTTTTCAATGAAACCTTGTTTTTTTCCCCAAAGAAAGTCTCTCTGTGCACCTTATTAGACAAATGAGAAGCACAGACCCCTTCTGCTTGATGAATTACAAATGTTTATCCAACAAAAAGCATTTCCTCCTTAGCCTGTTCTGCATCAAAAATGACTGACCCTTCAGGAAAAAAATATTCTGGACAGCTGGGTACAGCAGCTTTAATCTCATACCTACCTCTTGACATTTCTTGACTGTTGGAGTAAATTTGTTTCACTGTCTGGTACACAGAGAATAATCACTTTCAACACTATGCTGTCACCAACTTTTAATAGCCATTTTGACACAACTTTTGTCAAGATCAACTCTTACGGTTGGTAGGTTTGCATCTTTGCTAATACAGGTCTTGGTTGCTTTCTCATGGCCAGGTTTGGAACATACACACAGTGTGCCCTCCCAATTAACAGATCCTGCTGTGGAATACCAACCTAGTTGCTTTTTTCTGTCTTCAAAAAAATTAATACAGTTTACTCCTAGTTTCTCTGGTACAGCAGAAAATCGGGTGCGCTGTCCTCTAATTCTACCATTTTTTGAAACGTGTCTTCTTGAGAAGTCTCGTATTCAACCAACCTTTTTCTCCATTTTGACGTCCAATTTTTGCAGTTTTACCATCTCATCCCACTAGCCATTTAAAACTTCAACTTGTGTAATAGACTAGAAAAAATGTATTTAAACTATTTCAGTATTTTGTTTAATCAGCTCTAAGCACATTTGACCTTTTTTCCTCAAGATTACCAGAAGCCGTGTCTTGCACAAAAACGGGGACTTGGACTACTTTTTGTTGAACAGCTGGAAGATTCCTCCCCATCTTTTCTGCTGATTTTCTTTTAGAGATGCACAGTTTCTTCTAAATGTACTAAAAGTGACAGAGTTGCTGGCCTTTGGCTTTCATTTTTTTCCCTCACAATGGAAGAGTGTAAGTTAAGCTTTTGATCACAGTGCAGCAATCTTGGATGATCCTAGGCCCCTTCCTTTCTAACAGCAGCTGTCACTCACACATGATTAAGCAGGGTTAATTTACTGGAGTGACAGTTTTGACACCTCAGGGAAAAAAATCATCAGTTAACAGCTAGAGGGTGAGGATCTCTCAAACAGTTAAAGGATCTCTCAGTTAAAGGGACTACAAGATTTTACTTTAACAAAGCCCGGAATTTAACTGCTTGCTTACAATTCCTAGTAATAGCATAAAACAGGCTATGAGGGAAGTATAAATGAGGGTAAATCTGGGAAAAAATAACCAATCTTGTTACAAAAGGGAGGACAAACTGTAAAATGAATAGTTATGCAGCATTTTTGTCATTGTATTTCAATGCAATGTCAAAGCTACACCACTTCCTCATGTCGAGCACGATTCAAATTGAACTTGAATTGAATTCTGGAAAAGAAAAACAAAGCCAGGAAAACAAGACCACTAATATGGCAAGCCCCATTGTGGCCATTTTGTGGGAAAACATTAACAATTCAAAAGCTGTAGTTAGTGATTTTGCTCAGAAAACAAGGATGATGATGTTGTGTCTTTTGGCTTTTCCCGGTTAGGGGTCGCCACAGCAGAAACAAGGATACGATGAAAAAAAAAACACATTAGAGTTCTAAGGTGGAGTTTTCATCTAGGTATGCTGTTCAATCACCTGGTTAAACAACTAAGAGGAAGGACCCCTACATTGTATATTTAGAAGTAACCTATGCTTAGTTGGTCTCAAACACCTGCCCCCAAACAGATGCCTTCCTCCACCTCCTAGACACTAAAGACAATAAAAGCATAATGAGCAGGAGGGAGTGTGGTGTGTACACGACAGCAGTGAGCTTACTACTCTAATATCTTCTCTTATAGGGAGTTTACTTGGAGAACCAAACTGACCCTCATAAGGATTCCTGGGGTATCATTATTTATGCAGTAGAACAGCATTAAATTAGATACCTCCATAAGGTGATGGGTTATTCTAAATGTGCAGGACTGCAGCTGTAAATCCTTCCTTTACTTATGGACTTCACTGCAAGCCTCTACTAAACATTAAGCTGGATCTGAAGTCCAAAGTATCCCCCGCAGTTTCTTTGAGTAATAATGTGGTGGCTTTAAAGACCCTTCAAAGTGTTTCCATTATTTTCACAATAAGTGGATACAGATGGTAGTTACTTACGGAGGATTTTTCTGGAGACTGGTCTGCCCGCCCTCCTGGTCATGAAATTGTTAACATGATTGTGTTAAATTCCTTTGTTCTTGCTATACAACATAACTATGACCATCTTACAAATGTAATATCCTATCTCCTTTGTTTTATGGCTTTACAGTGGAAAAAGGCATTTGAAACAGTTAACCAAGTGCCAGAACGCACACCATGTGTTGAATACACTCTTGCTTATATATGTAACCTTCGTTAAAATCATGGCTGGAATATTCTCAAAACTGTCACAGATGTGCAAACAGATGGAATTAATAATCAGGGCAAAGAAATGCCAGGTGGGAAACAGCAAATGTCTTGTACTGATTATATGGTAGGGGGAGGCAAACTCTAGCCACAGCCTGCCAATATTGAGGTTATTCAAGAGTGGTCTACACACTCATTAAGAAGCAGGTGATAACTTCCTACAATGTCCAACTGTTCCAAGGAAAGCCATGTCCCCCACTAAAGCACAGTAGTCAATCCACTTGCAAAGCTTACTTGAAATAACAGACTACACAACCTGTACGCAGAATTTTGAGTAGAAATCCCAAAAGCTGCACCTCCCCCTCCAGACTTGGCTCTGAGTTTATTGTGCTGACAACAGGATGCTTCAAACCACAGTCTGGGGGTTGTTCTTAGCCAGGCCATTTCAAAAGGAGAGAAGTAGTGCATCTCAACTGCAGACTTCAGCCAAGGGAAGAATCCTACATGACCGTGGAAAATGAATGTTTGGGAACAGTGTGGGCCCTCCAAAATCATCACACCTACATATACAGTAAAACATTGTGTTTATAGAAGATTTCTTAAAACCTGTTAAAAAAGGACACAGAGGGATGCACTAAATTGCTCAGAATTTAGGACAGTTTCCCACAATATGACAATACAGCACAGGAATGGTGCAATTAATGCAAATGATGACAGTCAAGACTGGGGACAGGTTGTGTAAAGTACAGTTTTGTACCTACCATAAATGTAGATGTTAGTGTGTTCACCCTGCTGCAGTCATCACACTTGGGTTATCCTGCCGTCAGGCGGTCCTGCAGTCGGCCCGAATTCCAAAGTCTTGGTCCGGCATCGGTTGCTGTCACTTCTTCCCTGACGTCAGTGCGCCAGGGGCATATAAGAGGCATCAAACGCCATTTTCTTCAGTTTTTCTTGCCCCAGATAGATATATATATATATATATATATACACACACACACACACACACATACCCTTAGGTACAAGCAAATACACCACAGAGGTAGAATAGGATAAAGTGGTAGAGATAAGTTCAGCTAGTTCAGAGGGGATGGAGGGAGGGTAACCTGGACAGCAGCAGGGTGAACACTCTAACATCTACATTTATGGTAGGTACAAAACTGTACTATGTTCATCGTGTTACCCTGCTGCAGTCATCACACATGGGTTGAATCCCAAAGCTAAGGAGGGGAGGTGGAGTCAAACAGGGTCAGAAGAAGCTAGTAGGCCCTGCAAAACTGCAGTGGCAAAACCAGCTCTAGTCTTAGAGTAAAGACCCAAGTGATAGTGTTTGGTGAAGTGTGCACTGAACTCCAAGTAGCAGCTTCCAGAATATCCTTGGTTGGCACTCCCCTGAGAAAGGCTGCTGATGTAGCTGTAGCCCTGGTGGAGTGGGACCTAATGTTAGCAGGTACCGGTTTCCCATGATGCGTATAGCAGAAACGTATGCAATGCCCTATCCATTTAGAAATGGTCTGTTTTGAGATAGCATTTCCTTGTGATACTGTAGCATAGGCTACAAAGAGCTGGTCAGTTTTTCTGAAAGCCTTAGTTTTATCCAAGTAGTAATGTAATTGCCTGTGAATATCCAAAGAGTGCAGGAGGCTTTCTCCTTTGTTCTGGGGATTTGGGAAGAAGGTGGGCAAGTGAAAGGTTTGGGTTTAGGGCCACACTGGATACCACCTTTGGCATAAAGGAAGGATTAGTTCGTAGAGAAACTCTGTCTTGATGAAAAATGAGGAAAGGTTCCACTGCCATTAGTGCCTGTAGCTCTGAGACTCTTCTAGCTGAGGTTATTGCTAGTAGTAGGGCAGTTTTCCATGAAAGAAATTTTAAATCAGTTGAAAAAGCTGGTTCAAAGGGCGGCAGTGTAAGCTTTTCCAAGACAAAGTTGAGATCCCAAGTAGGTGATGGAGCTCTCCTTGGCGGTCTTAAGTTCTTAACCCCTCTGAGGTATTGTCTTAGGAGTGGATGTGAAAATAAAGGAGGATCCGTGCTGAAATTGCTGAGGCGTGGATCTTAATAGATGAAAAGGAAAGTCCTTTGTGTAACATCTCAGTTAAATATTGTAGAATCTGAAAAATGTTCGGCTCCAGGGGATTTAGGCCTTTAGCCTGGTTCCAGGCGAAAAATCTTTTCCATTTGTCCGAGTAGGTTTTCCTGGTGCTGGGCCTCCTGGCCTCCAGAATGACATCCAGGTAATTTGCCATGCAGCCAGGTTTAAAGTCTTGAGTTGGCTGTGTAGAATCAGACTGTCTCGCTGGGTGAGCAGGTGAGGAATTTGTGGCAAAATCCATGGTGGGCCCTGGGCCATGTTCCTTAAAATTGGAAACCAGTGTTGGCATGGCCAGTCTGGTGCAACGAGAATCATTTGTGGCCTCTCTAATCTGACTTTCAGCAGTACCTTTGCTAGAAGAGGTAGTGGAGGGAAGGCATACACTGTTAATGTTTTCGAAATGAATGAGAGGGCGTCCACTTTCCAAGCTAGTGGATGGAAGGTCCTTGTGCAAAATTTTTGCAGTTGGTAGTTGTGGGGGCTTGCAAACAGATCTATGTCTGGGTGTCCCCATTTTTGAGCTATCATTGCAAATACTTGTGGATCTAGTTTCCATTCGTGTGGATCCATGATGTTTCTGCTTAGGTTGTCTGCCAATGTGTTTTTCTTTCCTGGCAGGAATTGTGCTTGTAACTGAACCTGGTAAGACAGTGCAGTGTTCCACAAGGTCATTGCTTGCCTGCATAGAGGGTAGGAATGTGTGCCCCCTTGCTTGTTTATGTACCACATAACTGTGGTGTTGTCTGTCCTTAGTAGTTGTCCTGGGTGTAGAAGGTCCTTGAAAGCCGTTAGGGCATTCTGCACTGCTAGCATTTCTTTTTGATTGATATGCAGGTGTCTCTGATCTGTAGTCCATTTGCCCCGAATGCACTGTCCTGCCACGTGTGCTCCCCAGGCATAGTCCGATGCATCTGTTGTCATAGTTTGCCTGGCTGTAGGTAAGGTGAAAGGCTGACCCTTGAGGTGACATGCCTGTGCCCACCATAGAAACTCCTGTTGAAGGCAGGGAATGAGTGGAATCATTGTTTCCAAGCTGTGGCTGTGCTGAGTCCATACACCTTTCAGGTACCACTGTAATTTCCTCGTATGCAGTTTTGTAAATTGTATTAGTAGTATGCAAGATGCCATGAATCCCAAGGCCTGCAGAATTTTTCTTGCAGGCAGTTGGGTCTTTGTTGCCATTATTTTGAAATATTGAAACAGCTGTCATTGTTTGTCTGGCGTGAGATAAGCCATCTGGGCCATTGTATTCAAGCTGGCACCCAGGAATATTATGTTTTGTGAGAGCACTAGTTTTGATTTCTTTTAGTTTACTGTGTACCCTAGGCAACTTAGAAGGTTTTTGACAAATGCCAGATGCTTTAAAAGAATGTCCTTGCTTTCTGCTTGAATAAGGCAGTCGTCCAGGTATGGGTATACTTGAATTCCTCTTTGTCTGCAGTATGCAATTACTGGTGCCAGGCATTTTGTGAAGACCATGGGTGCAGTAGATAAGCCAAAGGGCAGTGCAGAGAATTGAGAATGCGTTGAGCCTGCAATGAAGCGGAGGTATCTTCTGCAATTTTGTTCGATAGGGACATGCAGGTATGCCTCCTTGAGGTCCAAAGTGACTAGCCAAGCATTCTTGCCCAGCATGGGAAGAAGCTGCTGTAGTGTTAGCATCTTGAATTTTGGCACTTGCAGATAGGTGTTCAGAATTGAAAGATCCGGAATGGGTCTCCATGCTTTGTCCTTTCTTGGAACTTTGAAGTGTCTTGAGTAAAATCCTTGTCCTTGCTCCTGTGTAGGTACCTGTTGAATGGCTCTCATGTTCATGAGAGCTGTAATTTGTTTTTGTGCCTCTGCCCATTGATTTAGTGGCAGGTTTGGAATTCCTTTGATCCTTGGTAAGGTATGAAAGTGGAATCTGTATCCTTGAGAGACAATGTTTAGAACCCATTTGTCTTTTGTGATGATGTGCCAGTTGTCTGCAAAAAATGCTAGTTTTCCTCCCTAGGGTATTGCCAGGAGAGATTTGCTTGGTAGTTTGAGGATAGAGTCATTGTGTCTGCCTTCTGCTAGCTTGGGGCCTGTCTTCTCCTTTCTGGGTAGCAGAACCCCATTGGCGAGGTTTGTAAGGGCCCTGTGACTGACCTCTGCCCCTTGGTCTTTTATCAGGAGGGGGATGGGATCCCCTGATAAGGGTAATTTTCAGCCATCTTAAGCATCTGTTTCTTAGGCATGGGGCCTTGACCTGTAGACTGATTAACAGTTTTCTTAGGTTTTAAAGGAGCTTTAAGCTTAGCATAAGATTTAATGGTGAGTGTAGTCGGTCTGAAGACACCTTCTGCAACCGAAGGTTTTTCCTCCGGTGTCTAATTCTGCTCCGGCGTCGGTAGATGGCTGCGTCGGCCTAGTAGACTCCGCTTGGAAGTCGGCAGCTGTCTGGGGTTCCTGGTCTATGGTAGTCAGGGGCTGTGTAGGCGCCTCACTGAAAACCGGAGAACCGGCGACAGGCCCAGCTGAGGCCTCAGGGTCTGGCTTAATCCTAGGCTGCCTGTCCTTGTCCTTGCGTTTTTTTATGAACTGCGGTTGTCGGCTGCTCCGACGGCATGATATAATTAAATTTCCTACCAAAGTAATGCTGTGCGAAGTCAAAACGGCATTTGATAGTGCGTTTATTAAACCTAGCGCAAAACCGACAATCTGTGACGTCGTTGTCTGGGCCTAGGCAAGGAATGGAAGTCCTTATGAGGTATTTGCTTCCCACAAGAAATGCAATTGTTAACTTTTTCTGACATCAGACTGAGGCAAGAAAATGTTCCCCAACAGGGTACTTGGCTTTATTGAATACTTTGGACTGAAATTCAAATAGAAAATCTCAGGTGTCGGCTGACCGGCACTTGCAAACTGCTTCTGCTTCAGGCACCGCGCGGCAAGAAAGACTGAAGAAAATGGCGTTGGATGCCTCATATACCCCTGCCGCACTGACGTCAGGGAAGAAGAGACAGCAACCGACGCCAGACCAAGACTTTGGAATTCGGGCCGACTGCAGGACCGCCTAACGGCAGGATAACCCAAGTGTGATGACTGCAGCAGGGTAACATGATGAACATCTAAAGAAATGCACTTTTAGTGCAAAACTACATTTCTTGGGGGGATGCCTCAGGAACACCTGCTTGATAGTCTGGAAGGAAGGAAAATGTGAAAAATCTGTAGATGGCTTCAATAAAAATGCAATAATGAGAAATGGGAAAGACATATAAAATCCTTAGTTCTTTAAAGTAAATATGACAAGTGAAAAAAATATGTAATAAAGCCAGTGGCTTTTTTTTCCAGAAAGACTGCAGTATAGCAATGTGAAACTGTTCTAGACACACACACAACACACAAACACACAGCTTAGAACTCTTCACACTGTTGTTGCCAGTCAAAAGCGACATTACTTTAATTAGGTTAGAACTATTTGGTTATCTAAATAACTCTGCTGGATGACGTTATCCAACTTCAAATTTCTGACCCAGCAAAAACTGAGAGGCTAAGACTCCTTCACCAAATACTGAAAGTAGGATTTGTTTAAAGGGGCAGTGTTCACCGAATATTTCTCAGTGCTACCTTATTGCAGCTCACCCCTTTAAGTGATTTAACTCTTCACTGTAGACTTACATCTCTACTTTTCACCTGCATTTTTCAGTAAACTTTAAGGACCGACTTGGGCTCTAGGTAGCTTTCAAATCACGGCCACCCCCAATATACTTGCTTGTGGCCATGTATAAATACTCATGTTCTTTTGGATTCACTTTCTTAATTTAAGACCACTCAAACTGCATTCATTATAAATAATCCAATAATTGTACCAATCAATTTACAGCTACTTGACTGTGTATACCTTAACTGTCCAACTGCAATAAAAACAGCCACACTAAATTCCAATTTGCATTACACAAATGCAGACTAGTCCTGCAAAGCCATACCATAATGACAGTAACTTAACCATGACAGCCACATGACTGCCATTCTTATGCATGGAAAGCCCCATACCAAGCAATTATATCCTCATTTTTGATGGTGTAAACCTCAAATGTCTGATTACAGCAAAAATAAATTAGACAGAATAATGCACTTCAACTTTATGATGCAAAAACACACACTAGCCAAGTATTTAAACTTATTTTATATAAATGTATACTAGCCCTACAAAGCCAGACTACTTGAACTGAATTTTCATCCACATACAAGCTCCCATCTACAAGTTACAGCCACTTTGTTATGTGCAGCTCACCAGACTGTGACAAAACATGCCTCTAAGCCCAAGAGTTGAGGGGGGGTGCAAAACAATCAAGGAAAAAGGTGCAGAATCAGTTAGAGACAGATTTTTATTATATACCTGTACTGTCCTTAGAACATCCGTGGTGGTGGTGCTGCGGTAGCGTCGTTGCCTCGCAGTAAGACACTGTCTGGTTCGATTCTCAGCTAGAGCGTCTTCTGCGTGGAGACATGCGTGAATGGGCGTACCTTCGTTGAAGGTTGTGCGTCAGGGCTGGTAACTCGGCACGTAAAACTCAACTACCAATCATTAGTGGACCGGAGTTCCGCTGTGGCGACCCCTAACCGGGAAAAGCTGAAAAGACAAAAAAAACTGTCCTTAGAACAGTTTTTACATTAGTATGCATTTTTCTGAAGTTTAGTCTGAAACTCAAATGTCTGATATTATTTAATGACTATAGTCCTCACCAATTTGCCAGAAACCACAGACTGAAATATGTGCAAAACCTGGGGCATTCTGAAAAATGAACAGCTGAGAGATGTGGAATTTCAACATTGTTTCACAAACAAACAGCAGGCACAAGTATTCCAACTTAATTCACACAAATGCACATCAGTCCTACAAAGCCAGATGGTTGTCTAAGCAAACAACCAGAGGGAAAGTCACTTTCATCCACAAATAACCCCCACCCTTATAAAAACATTTATAGTCACTTTGTCATGTGTACCTTTATCTATCTGTGAAAAAATACCTGTAAATCTCTTAACACAAGATTCATGGGCAAAGCCAAGTAATGATAGACAAAGCCACAAAACCAGGGTTAAGTTTTAAATATTTGTCTCGTATACTTAAATTTTAGTAACAGCTTTTCACTGGCGTGCTTTCTGAAGTATATGAAGAGTGAAAAGTCAAATATCTTATCCCTTAGTGACTGTAATCTACGAGTGGTACACTGAGGCAGTCGTGGATGTTCTGTGAAATCAAGTGCAGTTTTAACTTTATTCTCTGGTAAAGATTTCAAACTCAAGTCCTATAAAGCTAGATTTTAAAAATTAGCAATTAACGAGAGTAAGTTGCCTTCATCTGCAGTAGACCCTATTCCGATTTTGCTAATGCAATCCTCACTGATTTGCCAGAAAACTAAAGAAGTGTTGGGGGGTGGGGGTGGGGGTGGGGGTTGCAGACCAAAGACATGAGCCAAGGTCGGGAACAGTTTGTCTGAGGTACAAAAAAATGAGCCGGAGTCAGGAACAGTTTATCCATGGTACCTAAACATCTAGCTACAGCTCTTGTGAGAAAAATGCAAACCACATGAAAAGCCACATTAAAAATCAACTGAATCTAAACTACAAAGTCACAACCCTTAACCTAACACTAGCAGATATACAGGAAAGTTCCATTATCACTTTGCTTTTACAAATGTAAAAACAATTGCCTAATCTCCGTTAAAAGTGAAGGCATAATCACATCCCATGAAACATAGAAGGGAACTCAGCTGCTCATTAAAAACACAGTTAAAAATCAAGTCTAATACAAAAAACTGTATATAAAAATCCACGTCAAGCTGCTTTCATCCACAGTCAGCATGTAGACCTCCTCCCGCCATTCTGTCACAATTTTCAATGCTATAGCTAATTGCCTGCCAAGCTGTAAAATACCTACCTCGGTTACTACAGCCCTGCATAGCCAACCACAACTCCCTATTTACTATATAATACTCATGGGCTTTCTGCTCACTCTCTTCCTCTCGAGGAGAGCTCAGTGTTTAGTTACTCCAAGGCTGATTAAACAGCGAGGAAAGGGCAAACCGTGCATAATAATCTGCTTGAAGCTGAATAGTTGACATTGAGAAAGCTTGTCACATGAACACTTCTATTACATTCATATAAGCCCCCAGTGGAGGAGCTCTGTGGTGGTGAGACCTCCTTCTCTACTTCTGAATCCGATAAATCTCAAGCGAACACCTACCTCCTGTTGGTAGGAGAACCAACCTAAAACTGGAGAAATGGGCCACTTGACAATTTAGTCTATACCACTTCACCACAAATTTCATAGTAAACTTTTAGCAGTTGAACCGGAGACAGACATGTTGGTAGGGCCAACATTCAAGGCTAGGATGTAATCGCCATGGGGGAATTCAGTTTTTATCCAAGGGTAAGAGGATCTCAAAGGCTAAGAGAGGCCTCTGAAGCTTCTTATCACCTGCCTTCAAAGTAGTCATGACAGGCATGGACATTTTTTAAACATGTCAAGGGACAGACAGAAAAGACAGCACCTCAGCGTTTGGCAAGACTTGCAATGCCACTATGGCCTCAAGCTCCCTTGTGCAGGTCATGGTGTTCTCAAGCTCTCTTGTGCATGTCATGCTCTTAACACCAATTTCTTAGAGGTGTCATATGATGGAGTGGCTACAGTCTCTTTCAGAGACATCTCTTGTTTTCGTCCACATGTGGAGGGTTCCATCATAGCAATAGTGGACGTCCCCTACACTAAGAATTTAAAGTTCTTGTGTTCCAAAAAAGCCCTTACACTGGGGAGCTAGTGTAGGATATACATTAAGTATCAGTGCTCACTGGATGAAAATTGATTGACTTCGCACAAACAAAAAGACTGCAGACGGTAGTAAAACATTTTTTTTCTACAGGCATATTAACATTGGAAGACCAAACTAATTTCCAGCCAGTTATAACAGTAAGTTTACAAACAACTCAAAACTACAGAGTATAGAAAAACAGAAAAAAAAAAGGATCTAACTGGGTAGTTAGTGACTGGAAGAGTTCAATGGACAGACAGACAGACCAACTTCCCTTTTTTTTGCCATACGAAAAGTGTTGCTGGCACCATCTTGACCTTTTAGCTATATGTCAGGCAAATATTATGGACTAGTGATGGAATTCAGATGTACAAAATAGTTGTGTAAAATCTTGCCATAACCATAGATGTCCCTCTCTATGTTGCAGTATTCTTTACAAGAGGAAATCCTCCACCATTGGCAACCCAATGTCAGGCCAGTATACAAGAGCTTTAAAGTTCTGCCAGTATGTGGACATGCACTTGTGGGAGCTGCCCATGCAGATGTTAACATAACACAGCATTGGTCCTTAAAATAAACACTGGTGATACTCTAGACTACCCATGTGTGGTTGTACATAGAAAGTGCAAGTGACCAAGAAGGTTTCCTACATTGGACTGACAATCCATAGAGAAAATGTTCTGTGCATTACAACCACCATCTTCCAAGACAGGTTCAAGCTTCCCTGTACAGAATGAAGCAGGGGGTATGGGAAAATGGAGCAAGAATTGATGAAAGGAATGTTTTTACTCTAGTTTATTGCTTGTATTTTGTATATTTGCCAGTTCACATGCCAAGTCAAGTTCCAACACAGTCTAAAAGTTGGAGGAAGCTTGCAACAAACTGATGGCTCCGGATTTGGATTGCACTTGCAAGCGCGTCACACTGAAGCTTTGTGACCAAACTGACTGGAGTTTCAGCAACACCTAATGAAACTTTGCCTCTAACCTGCAGATATGAATTTAGAGTACCCATCAGACCCAATGGCAGACGCAGTGACTTAGCTTTTACAGTTTAGACAGCTAGGTTTTGGACCAAACAACTGCTTTTAGACATGCATATAAACCTGGTTTTAAGCAGACCACAAAATCATACCTCTCAAACTCTGAACATAAAAAAAAAAATCAAAATATCATAGTAGTTGACAGGCATGTATAAAACTGCATTTCATTATTAACGAAGTGTAACCCTGTCATTACAGGAATACTAGAACCTAGTTTCACTATACAGAACTTGAAGAATTAATATACCATCTGATTTTACTCACCACCTAATCTTGTTAGCCACATACTCAACTTTTGTTCCTACCGCCAACTTCCTTATTTCTTCTCCCATTTTTGTAGACTCTGCTTAAATGTTCTCTAACAATCTCAATCCCAGTCTACTACTCCAAACATCTAGATTCACACACCCATTACTGGCATTCTTCACTTTATAAACTAACTTTCCTCCTAATAGTAAGAGTGGAAATCCTTATGAGGTATTTGTTTCCCACAAGTTAAACAATTATTTACTTTGTCTGACATCGGCTGAGGCAAGAAAGAGTCCCCAACGGGGTACTTAGCTTTTTAGAAGTCTTCGGTAGTAGAAATCTCTGGATCTGACCGACCGGCACTTGCGAACAGCTTCTGCTTCGGGCACCACGCGGCAAGAAAGACTGAGGAAAATGGCGTCGGCTGATGCCTTTATACCCAATACACAGCAGCTATGACGTCGGGTGAAGTGTGACATCAGCCGAGGCCAGACCCAGACTTTGGAATCCGGCCGACCAAAGGGCTGCCTGAGACAGGATAACCCATATGTTAGGACTGCAGATGCATCCTTGAAGGACATCATCTAGATTCACACACCCATTACTGGCATTCTTCACTTTATAAACTAACTTTCCTCCTAATATTTAAAAGCTCCTCCCATTTGGAATTGGCAGCCTTGTCTATTTCACTACACTTCTCATTCGATTAATATACCTTTCTCTAAAGTCTTATTAGCCACACCATCTGTGTGGAATTGCCTATTCTCAGAGCATAGGTATTTTCCACCCTGATCACTTTCCCAGTCTGGCTCCATTCCCCTTCAACCCAAAGTTGAAAAAACAAAAACAGGTTCTTCCTGAAGTTGTGTGTGTGTGTGTGTGTGTGTGTGTGTGTGTGTGTGTGTGTGTGTGTGTGTGTGTGTGTGGAGTAAATACACCTAACAGTTTTTTTTCCCACTCGAACTGAGAGGGGTGTCTTTTACACCGTAGGGAATGAGATGTTGGTATCCTACAGTCACTCGAAGTCTCTCTTCTTTTTTTGTTGTTAATTTCAAGAGCTAAGCGTGAGGGGTGGGAATTTAAAAGACTGGCACTGGGAGCTAGATGAGCCAGCTACACCTGCGACCTATTCTACCCAAGTCATAAGTGAAGCCTCAAGTACTTCTTTTGCCCATTCTGTACAATAACCTCAACAAAACTCTCTCTCGCTAATAAGACTACACGCAATATTCATTCTGAATAAACACACTACATTAATTATCAAATTTCTTAAAACACCCAGCTGATCTTCCCAGATTAGTACCTTAATCTGTTGACTTCAATGTCCATATACATATACAGAATAAATATGTTGCCAATGCTCATATACATATACAGAATAAATTTGTTGCCAGTGTCATCTAACAGTTTCTATGTACCACTATTAATGTGAAACACTTTGCATTTTATTAAACAATCTGCTGGACACTGCTCCACAGGTCACCATTATTAATGCACTTTAACTGGGAAATTAAAGACTAACAAAGATACAAACACTTCTGACCTCTAAAACAGGATACTTTTCCCTTCCTGTCCTCTTCTGTGTGCTCCTTCTAGATCCAACTCTATGCACAAGTAGTAGAACAGAGTATTTGCAGTATGGGCATCACCGAGCTTGATCTGCTAAAATGACTACCTATCTCACCATCTGTCAACTAGTGTTTGTGAGATATGTTTTCTGTTGCTCAGCATCTATACAGCACTTACTGGGTTGCTAACATGCCAAGTAGTGATACTGTTATCTTTATGAATTGTAACTGTACTGTATTAACTCCTCAATCATATGCAGATGAAAATGCAGCAGAGTATTTGTTTTGAGAGTCTCCCGATGATTAAAATGCAATAAATAATTTTCTCAGCCTTCTTGGACAGTAGCCAAGATACTGACTTATCACTTCAAAACAGAATACTTCATGCAAAGTTGGTTGAATGGCACAGCTGCTATGCCTTCACTAACATAATGCAAACACTTTTCTGATTGGTGAATGGGCTCATGTCACAACAAGAAGAGAGAAACATCTCTTCCCATTGCAGAGATTCCTTACAGTGGACCATCAGGAAGATGCTGCAGCCGGAGGCAGGCTCAAGGGGCGACATGCAGCACTTTGTGATGACACACTAGGTTGCTAATGGAGAAGAGAGAAACAAAAGCAGTGTTCCATGCCTCAGTCTCCACCCCATCACTGAAAAGTCAGTCAATAACACCTTTTGAAATACTCCAAGTAAGTCTGCCATGCTGTCAAGTAAGAATTTACAGGGAAGCCACAAGAAAAAGCTAAAAGGCATAAGTTAAAGAAAATGTGTATGACTAAAAAAAAAATTACACGCTTTGGTGGGTTCCACACTTCACTAAACAAGTTCTACAACTTATTGCCTCCCTCTGCACACCAAAGGGCTCGGAACTGCCTGAGGGACAAATGACACAAATCAGTAAGAATGTTCTGCTGCAAATCTCTAAAGACTGGAAGCTTTCCTTTGAAAAACAATGTTCCTTAGGTCCTGTGAAGCACAAATTAACCTATATCCCAGAAGATACATTTCCAGGTTAACTGCTTAATTTTGTGGGTGATGACTTCACAAAGACTAATCAAGATATGATGGTTCCAAAGTTCATTAGAAATGGGCCTAAAGGTTTGCAATGTTATTCAACAGCTCATGAAGGATAAGCAAATTAGTGTGAAGAGATTGCATACACACTCAAGTTAGGTTTTACGCGGAATTTTATGTGCTGTTTTGAATGAGTCAACACTTGAAAATATTTAGAGCGGTCACATTAGACCCCTCCATCTACATCAACAAATCTGACCCTTAAATTTCTCCACTTTGAAAAAAATTTAAATCTAGACACCTTCCCTATATCAGAGTTCCATGGATAACCAGAAAGTTATGACTACAAATAAGGCAGCATAATTTTGACAGAAAGTAGTGGCTAAAGGAGTTCAAAATTCTTAACTTTTGTGTATGAGTATGTGAACCAGTTTTAACATACATACATAGCTACATAAAAAATGTTCTGTGCAGCTACCCACATTTCACATCTTTGCTGCATATTTACTGTAACTGAACAATTCAAAGCAAAGGGACGGCTACAAGAAGCAAATTAAAGTGCAGGGCTAAAAGGAATGAGGTGATGCTCTATTACAACAGGTTCATGATCATTACCTGTGACAAATCCATAAATGAGGTTCCCCTCCCAAAGGGATACTGTCCAATTACAGCCCAGACAACCAATATGCTTGGGAGATGGCGTGAGCAGGATGGAACGATGGGAGTGAGTGGCTTACATCTAGCCCATCTTGGGGGTGGAGGTGGCTGTGTTGGCTTACCACTTGAGTGACACCAATGGAGAGCTCTGGGTGGTGCAGCATCTGGGCCAGAAGGATATGCTGCCAAACAATAGACATGTAAGCCACAGACCTGTCACTTGGGGAAGCTTGCACACTGCTTCTCCATACACTGGCAGGGATTGCTACCCTTGGATATTGACAGTGTGTGTTAGGATTTCCTGGTGTAGAGAGAAAGACCCTAATGTTTGTCTGGATTATCAGCAGCACAATCAGCTCTTGCCTCACAAGAGATAAATGGGCTGGTAACAGCTTTAACACTTATGAGAAATGAATACACTCATACATTACAAGGAGGGAAGATGGTTCGTAAACATAGAAAGAGCAAAAACAGAAAACTCAAGTCCTTCACTTTTATCCACAGAGTGCCTCAGTACTCAATTTTTATGGCCACTGAGTATATACACCTCACGTCTGATTGCACTCAAGGCCAGTCCTGGAGAAAGGGTTCCATGGACACCCCATTTCACAGTGGTGTTCCTTGTACCTCTCCAGTGTCCTCTCCCCCTTTTTCAAGCTGTCCTGGCTACTTACCATCTAAATAAATTAACTTTGTCCTTTTTTTCGTACTTTGTTTTACTTCGTCGCTCCCCCTCAACCTTTTAAACACAAATTGACTGGCCAAGGCTATAATATAATATATTTATAGGAAGTGAATTAAGCTGGGCACCCTCAGAAGTTAGTGTATTCTAGACATTAAAAAAAGCTGTAAAATGCAGAGTGTAAACATTTTGATCTAATGGTGTCCTGAACCAAAAAAAAGTGAAAGGAAAAATTAAGTTCTATTTTTTCTTTTGTGAAAAAAAAAAAAAGATGCGACTAAGCTTAATGTTCAAATCTCACAAAATATCTCCTCAAACTGAGGAAACAAATGCTTGCAAGGATATAAACCCTGCTTGGGAATAGTGACTGCCTCCCTACAGCTACAAAAAAAATTAGATATAGGCCTACCCTTCTGGTGAAAATGACAAGTGTGCTGAGGAAGGGATTGCAGTGCATCTAAAAAGTAACAAGCTGGACATATTTTTTGCTTTCCATCACAAATGGCCACAAGCATATGTTAATGTAGCTGAGGGGCTGGAATAAGAAACCAGAGCATTGGGATAAAATCCACACAGCGAGGGAGTGCAATGCAGATTCTATACAAGGAATCACAGCTAAAAACTCAAAGAACCAATTGCTGTTAGATGACAACACTACCCACTTTATCAATGATTAGTTGCTATCGCACAGATCCTACTTAGCACATCAAAGATGGCACTGTGTATAATGCTGATATACTTGTGATGGAAAAGGAAAAATTACAGCCAAATTGCTACTTTTAGAGGAACACAACCCATCCCCACCCCTCTCACACAAACACTAGCAGTCACTGATGCAATTAGAGTAGTCACTGTACAAACTACTATCAAAATAATGACACCTTAAGCCTGAGCAAATGTCAAAAAATCACTTTTATCCGAAGACACCCTACACCCACCAATTAAAGCCAAATGTATAGACTGTGTGCATTTCATATATCAGTTTCTAATAAAGTAACAAATGGCCACAGAAATTTAAATCAATTCCCCTAAACACACACAAAACTACTAATTACAGTCACTTACATGATTGGAACTGTACACTTCAGATGCTTTTTTGTGATCAGATGAATACATAATCATCCCACCTCACTACTGTGAGAATACAGTACACAGCCCACTTCAACCCCCATGCTTCTCAACATCTGAGCGTAGGAATAAAGAATAAAGCTCAACAAAATAATGGTGGGCACAGGCCAAAATGAGGAACGTTAAGTGCCTTTATATACTTGGAAAGTAGCTAGGATAGGCTTTGCATTACCATGCTTTTTTTATGAGTATGACTACTCAAACGTGTGTCAATATATAGGGACTGAAATCCTCACTGATTTGCCAGGGAAAAAAAGAAACACTAACTTTATGATGAAGAGACCAGATACTAGGCAAAAAAGTCAGGAACACTTTGTAAAATCAAAAACAGTTGACAGCATCTTCGGGTTTAATAAATCTCTGCAAGCTGCACTGTGATGGCTCCTACACTTGCCCTGTCTCGCGACTTGTCATCTGAAGTCTCATTCACCTCAGAACCTGCACAGGGAAATTGGGATCCCGCAGGTTTATGCAAACTTTAGAAAGGGAGACACTCCTGGTGTATGTCACACCAGGGGGCGACCAGTTCAGGGATGAAAGGAGGAGGATAGCTGGCAGTGAAAGAGGTGGAGGCCAGGGGGGTGGCGGCAGAAACAATGTGAAGTACTGGCAAGCTATCATTACAGATTTGCATAGATACATATATTTATTTTTTTTCCTTCTAAACAAAGGCAAATTGCTCACTGTAAATCCAACAGTGGCAGTCATTGGCTAGTGAAACAAACATAACAGGAAACTAGTAAAGTGTCCCATGTCAAATTAAGCTATGGAACTGATCAAGTACTTAAGGGTATTGGGGAAAAACAGGCCTTCAAAGGTTGCATTCTTCCGTTTCTCAAGGAGTTTTACAACTATAAAACTTACAGCTTTGTTATACGCTTATGCCTTTAGTGACGTGATGGTAAATTGTAGATCAGTCACACTCACCTGCTGACAGCTCTGCTGTTAACACTGTGATATTTACTGTGGCAGAATCTTCTTGTCCTGCACGGTCTGTCACTGTTAGTCTGAAAACATAATTCCCCTCCTTTAGATTGGAAACTTTAACATCAGTGGTATCAACGCTCTGGAAAACAAAAGATTCAAAAATGTACTGTTACTCAACATAATGCCATGAAACTAGATCTTATCTTACGAAGTCTGAGATATGGGCATTAAACATAGAAGCCATGCCACCTTCTCTACAAAGAAAACTAAATACTAATATTTTAGACAAGACATGCGTGCGTAAATGGGCGTGCGTTCGTTGAAGGTTGGGCGTCGAGCTGGCACCTCGGCATTTCGTAAAAATCTACTGCCAATCATTATCGGACCGGAGTTCTGCAGCAGCGACCCCTTACCAGGAAAGTTGAAAGACGAACAACAACTAGCAGCTGTTAACTGAAGCATTTGATACTGTAATTTAACTTCTCCTGATCTGAAATGAGCAGACTGATAAAGAACACATATGCTGATGAAGGTGTATACATTTCTACACTTCTACAGATGCAGTTCTCCAATATATCATCCTGAGTTATCTGCGACTCAAGTTGAGTGAGAAAACACAAACATACATATTCTATCCTCTATGAAGTCTTTAAACAGACAGAATATTCGAGAAGTATACTACATACTATGCAGCGTATCGTGGCTTGCATGCTGTCATTTAAAGTAACATGCTGCCAATGAGCAGGAAAAACATGAACACATCAGTGAATGCATAACTGTATTTCCTAAGAACCACTGTAGCATTCTGATTTTAACAGCCACTTGCAGCTTTTATGCAAGTAAAACTGCATGGAAAATCCCTCGGTGAATTTACATACAGTTATGCAGCACACTCAAAATAAAGAAAATAGTGCGCTTTATAAGCATTCAACATGTGGTGATTTTGACAAGCATGTGTGTTTTGAGATGAAACTGTGTTCTCGGGACCAAATGAAGTGATTTAGCTGATTTGGCAAATAAAGCTCAATGCCGAGTTTCACGGAAATGGAGAAATGAGTTTTACCAATAGGAACGACTGCCAACACATACAGAAAATCCGGCGGAGGTACTGGAATTTGCTGCAGAAAACTGAGAAAGCAAGGTATTGGAGCAAATAAATAGAGGGGAAAGGGTAAGAGAGTGTGATGTGGTCAAGAAGTTTGGACTGCAGGTTAGAGACAGCCTTCCTTACTAACAGTACAGACAGAGAAAGGGATAGAGAAGCGCTAAGTGAAAGACATGGTCTAAATGTTTATAGGAAAGTCTAGAACAGAACTGCTGTTAAAAAAAGGATAATTCGTAGTTCATACAAAATACTTTATCATAACTACAATAATCAGAGGAGCTTCAAGGAGACTGCAGAAAGGCAATTTACAAAGAAACAATGGGTGGACAGCTGCATGGCTCAAGTATGCAACAAAGTCTGGAACATTTAGGATTTTAGCTTGGAAGTATTCACTTAAGTAGTTTTATACCTTAAGACTTCAGATAATTTTTGTCAGGTATTCTGCAAATGCTGGAGATGTAGTGAGAAATAGAAAGGCAATTGGAACATGCTTTTTGGGAATGCAACAAGGTGGCAGATAAACTGAAGAGATCTTTGTCAGAAATGTTTACAAGCAGATGGTTTTACGGAAATTATTCCTTTAAGATGGAATATAAAATCTGAATTTCCAAAACACAAGGCTTTGCTAAGTTTAATGCTATTAGTTGCCACAATAATCCCCCAAAAAATGTAAATCAAAGCTGCAACTGAAGTACTGAATGTTGTAAAGTAGATAAACTGAACATCTTTAGAAAAGGGAAGGAGCTTTTTTATGAAATAAATGGAATTGGTGGGAAGAACACCTGCAGAATAATGTTCAGTAGGAGGACTGAGGTTTAACGGCAGGCAGTCATTAAGCAATTTATGTTAATGATGGAATGAATGTTGTTATAAAGTCCTAAAAACATGAAAATAATGAAAAATGTCATTGTGGCTCATTTTCCTATTAATGTGGGTGTACCCAAGTCATTATTAAATCTTTGCGTTTTAAACAAAATTGCTGACTCTTTACCTGGGCTTAAAGATTGGAATATTAAAAGCATATAAACATTAAAAAGTTTGAAGCCTAATGTTGTTGTTGTGTCTTTCGGCTTTTCCCGGTAACGGGTCACCACAGCGGAACTCCGGTCCACTAATGATTGGCAGTTGATTTTTACGTGCTGAGTTGCCAGCCCTAACGCACAACCTTCAAGGAAGGTACGCCCATTCACGCATGTCTCCACGCAGAAGACGCTCTAGCTGAGAGTCGAACCGGTCAGCATCTTACTGTGAGGCGACAACGCTACCGCACCACTACCACCATGGATCAAAAAAGTTTGAAGCCTAATATATGTATATAATTTATGCACGCACTATACTGTATATTAATTATTTTTTTTTTTTTACTTTATTTCCTGGTGGGTTAATTGGCACCAAATGACTGGTGAAAATGTAACATGTAATGTTTTAAGAATATTTAGCAAACATGCAGCATATTTTACATCTGACGTTTACAGATGGTAAAAGCAGATGAAAGTGTCAATAAAAGGTTTCATTTACTCTTCTTATTGCTTCATTTTTACTTGAAGTTAGCCAGATACTGAAACAGGGGATTTTGTTTTGTCAGGTAAACTACAAAGGTCTTAAATTAGTTTACATCTTCAGATATTTATACTGGTTTCTCAGATGACTTTTGCATAGCTGTCCTTCATCAACCCCTTGTTTACCTTACATTAAATTCCACAGACTGATCCATGGTGGGTGCAACTTGAGTCCAATTCAGCTTCACAAGAGTTTGTATAAAAACAAAGTTGCTTCCAGGCTGAACATCTTCAGCTGTGCAAGGGATACAGCATGTAATAAGCACTGTCCGTATTCAGACCTTTAAAAAAAACAGGGTCTCCACTTCTCTAGGACATCAGCAAAACGGCCACTTGTCTACACTTGAGAGCATGGCTGACCAAAAGCTGGTAAACTCCCCTACCAGAGGTATCTTTTTTGTTTTTGTTGTACAAGTAGTGCTTGAATCCTGGGACTGCCAACACCAATGCTGATTCCCTGTTTTTCAAGACTGTGATGGTGCACGAGACAGAATTTCAATCCCAAGGGCATGAGGTTTTACAGTTTGGGGAGTTGAACAAGCTGATAAAGTGGTTGCACTTTGTTACCTTCCTGAGGAGGCAAAGGGGGATAAACTGCACTTTGTCCTCTATCTCCTCCAGCCTGTCACAGTATGATCACCCTTCTAAGAGCTTGTAAAATCACTCTCACTTTGATCTTCTGACCATGTTCTGAGATGGCATGAACCATCTGCTGCTTCTTATCCACATCTTCAAGTACTCAAGATATTTATGTCTTGAATTTCATGTGGAACTGCAAAAACCACTTGTAGGGCTCTGCTCTTTTGCCACCTGACAAGTTTCTGCTGGTACATCTGCTATGATACCACAAAAACTATCTCACAGGAAACCAATCAAGCAATAGGCTAGAATATTCATCCAACCTAGATATACTAAGTTACTGGGAACAGTACAAGGTACAAGATGAGAACAATCAAAAGATTACCCATTATTACAAGCCAACGTGTTTTAGTCCATCCAGAAGGCACTGAAAAATGATCATATTACAATCATAAGCTTATCTGCAATCAAAACTAACTTAAATGTAGAGATCAGTCAGTCAAAAGGAGACTTTCTGTTTTTGGATTTCAAACCAGCAAACCTTAAAAATGCGTCAATTAACTCAAAATGTGGCTGTGTGAAATTAAGAAAAACAAAACGGAATCTGCTGTACAGCACGAAGGAAATGTAGAATGGACAACAGTCACAGTTATAGGAGAAGGAAGATAAAACAACAAAGGACAAATAAACAAGAAAACGTGAAGTCAGGAAGAGGTAAAAAAATACTAGTAGATAAAGGAGCAAAAGAGGAAGATAAGGAAGCTTAAAATGAACAAGGTAGTCAAAAGGTTAAATGAAAAGCTGTGCTATTAAAATGATACTGCTTAAGATTAAAAAAATTTATTCTGGTTCCTTTACATAAGGAAGGATTGTGAAAGAATTAAAAATGAACTAAGCATGGTAGAACTGGCAGCTAATCTTTTCATTAATTCATAGCAGGAAGGAGAAGTTCCAAGAGACAGGAGGGACAGATGGACTTTCCATGATTTTTAAACAGGCCACATTGGTGGAATCACTACAGAGAAAAAAACTGTAGGAACGTACTGAAGCCAGTGTAGTACTGGACCCAAGAATGTATGCATTTGCAGTGAGAAAGTCAGCTCAAGTATAGTAGTTCTTTGAAAGGGTAATCAAAAAGTTAGACATGAAATTATTGTAGATCTGGCCTACATAGGACTTTAGTAAGGCATCTGATAAGGTAGCATACAAACATTAGCCTTAAAACGGGTATGAACAATCCTTAAAACACTGACTAGAAAGGACAGGATACAAAGGAAAGGATGAGAACCAAGGTAATACTACAGGGGGGCAAGATTACAAGTAGGTCTTCCACAGAAAATTTGATGTTAGAATTTGCATAACCAAACAGATACACAAGACAGAGAACAGAAGTGATTAAAAAGGGATTTGGCAGACTGAAGGAAAGATCTACATATGAAGGCTTAACCTAAATGCAAAATAATGCATCTGAAATACAATGACATGGAAAATTGGAAATAGGAATACAGCTGAAAGGGATACACTGAAGTGGGTGGTTACCAAGACTAGTCCTAGCAGAGGATCTCAGGGTAACATGACAATAAAGGAAAGGGGGTGGGAAACTGCGATTAAATAAAAAGATGGTCATCCATCCATTTTAACACTGACTTTACTAGCTCAGCGTCAGGAGGAGCCAGAGAGCACATCACTGCAAGCAACAATCTTAAGGCTCCTAGGAACCAGTACTGGGACTGCACTTCTACCACTGCAGGATGCACACCATAAGTTGTGCATACACATGTATACACTACGTAAATACCCAGGGGCAGGTTGAGGATTTCCAGTCCAAACTCCACAGAGATGCCAGGAATCAGGAATTGAAATGGCAATCCAAGCACTTTGAGGCACCACTAACTGTTGCACCAGTGTGCTGCCTTCAGTGGAAGAAAACAGGAATCCTTTCCTCTTCATTGACGGTTTGTACAACCCCAAATGCAGTGTTATGTGTAGTCTGGGAGCTCCCATTTTTACAAAGTTATGGACAATGTAAGCATCTCACAGAACCACAGCTCAAACACTGAACCATTTTGACTGGAAATCATATGCAAAGGGAAAGACAGAATGAGTAGAAGAGCTTAATGGGCTCAGTCTTGAAAATTGGAAGATAAATAATTTTAAAGTACTTTAAGGAAATTCAAGTTCATAAATTAAAGTGGCATACAGGGATAAAGCCCTTTTTATGACCCAGTTAACCTGGGTTCAATTAGAAGCTTAGGCAACTGATGGAGCAGCAGGACAACACACTGCAATGCTCCCTAAGTAGTGGGGGGTGGAAAAACAGAAAAGTAGGTAAGGCATACAAAGTAAAAATCACCATACAGAAGCACAGATGGCAAAGTTCACAGCACACCCTTAAGAGCCATGACCGGCCCCTGCAACATCACAATAAGTTTGGGGGAGATAGGTGGATGGTTGTAGACCTGGTGTGGACATGGGGCACTGGGCGCAAAGGCCAGTAAAAATGAGGTCAGAAGGGACAAAAGAAGGGAAATTCAAGCTCATAGTTGTGAATCATGCATGAAGGAGACATTTCTGGGTACTTTGCAGGCACTTAGAAGAGCAATTTCTTTTCTAATTTGCCCTCAACAGCAAAAATAAATATGAAAGAAAATCTTACATTTATGTGCTTCATCATGTGCTGCCTGTTCCGTTGGCCTAAGTAAGCTTCCCAAATGAAATCTGTGGCATCCGTCTGCATCGTCCAACATCCCAGAGCTGTTACAAATAACTTCCCTATGATGGCCCGTGCTTGAAGTGCTCACCATTTAAACTGCCTCTGGACAGCAGGACTCAGTGATGAGGTTTTCTCCAGTAAGTGGGTGGGTTTCTCCCACAGGTTTTTGAGGTATCGCTTCATTTCTGAATGCATAGCATGATCATCAGAATGGAACTAGAGATGTAGTTCAGCACATTCCAGAAGGGTCTTACTCCTTTCTGACATTTTTATTTAATTTTACATTCGTTTACCAGGAAAGTCTGACTGGACAAGTCGTCCTTCTTCAGCAGAGGCCCAGGGAGAAATGCTCCACAATAATATCAATAGCAGGAATAAATTACATATGTTACATACGAAAGAGACATTTAACAGAGGAATCAATTCGGCAGAGTTGTACAATCAATTCTACAGAGCTGGACAATATATAATAGAAGAAATTAATACAAATGTAATAGTTTATCTAAGGTCTGGTAACCTTTCAGCACAATTAAAAAACTGAGGGTTATGCTACTCAAAGCCAGGAGTTTAAACCTCAAAATGCACGTACTTGAAGCACTCCTCAGTATGGAGAAAGTAGACATCTGTGCAATAACTGAAACCTGGTTCAAGGCTCCAGAGAGCACCCCAGCACTACTGGGCTACAACTCAGACACGTTTCGGCCACAGAACACATACTGAAACACAAAAGGAGGGGGTGTCCACATTCATCAAGGATGCCTACACCTCCAGGTTAGTGGAGCAGCATGATACCTCTGAGATCATACATGTGCAACTAACATTGGGCAAATCTGCAATGCAAATTGTGGCCTGCTACAGATCACCCTCCATGACCCAGGACCACCACTCCACCTTTCTAGAGACACTGGATAACATGAAGGTCCTACCGAACACCCCGATATTGGACGATTTCAATTACCCTACCATTAACTGGGAAAACTACTTGAGTACAAACTCCCAGGCCCAGCGCTTCCTGGAATTCATCAACTCAAACAACCTGGATCAGTTGGTAAACTCCACTATCAGAGGTAAAAACATATTGGACCTGGTCATCACCAACATGGGCGACAGGTGGTCAACCAGTCACTGGTTAGATCAGACCATAAACTAATCACTCTGGATGTCCACACACCCCCCCACCCCCCAACTAAGGAAACCACAGTAAAAAACCTTTCTAAAGCAAAACTTCACCTTACTTAAGACAAGAGGTGGTACGTTTCACATTACATATTTTAAATATATTTTAAAATAACACCATTTCCTAGGTCTAGCTGTTTTAAAATCTTTCCCTAATTTTTTTTTATCATGAATCTCCCTCTTTTTCTGGTGATTTTTTACCTTGCCCTCTGGTAATGCGTTTGTAATTCTTATTATTGGAACTGCATACTCTATGTAACAGAACTTGTCCTCTAATCTCTTCCTTAAAATAAGTATTGTGTGTTAACTTTTTATTTTATGAAAACAGAGTATCCCTTTTTCTATTTTCATCAACTAAATGTTTTTTTATGGCTGATTGTTTTACAAGATTCTTTAAACATAATATGTGTAACCTCTACAGGGACTGCATTTAATGGCATTTTCCTTCTGTATCTATAAGAAATATGGCTAAAAACCTAACAATTTGACTGTTACGTGCCTTTGCAAACAAATTTTGCATGTCCAAAAATATACTGAAATCAGGTATCCGATCATGATGTCCCTGTTTTCATGATCTATTATATCACAGTATCTCTCCCCATTTTTTCTTTGCAACAGTTTTATTTGCATTGCCTTGTATGTACATTTTTTTTAAGATTGCCTTGTCCTCTCCATAGATTGGTATCATAGATACAAATTTAAACTTTTCTAAGACTTAGACTGCTACTGTACTGATACGGTTTGATTGTTATTAACTTACACTTATTTTTATGAATCAACATGGTGTGCTGCTGTTGCTTGGATTTTTAAGTTTTTTAATGACTCTGTACTTTACTAACTGTATGTATTCCTGTGTATTATTCCCAGGATGGCAGTTACACCAGTCTGACTAATGATGTTTTTGCTGGACTAGTTTATAAGACTGTTTGCTGTTATATTTTATGCAAGACTTTTTTTTTTTTTTTTTTTTTTTTTGAAAATATGACATTACAGTCACCGTTTACCAATACTGATCCTGTTTGCTGTAGGCATAACTGCTTTTGGAGACGTACTGTACTTGTAATGTGTGTGTGTGTGGGGGGGGGGGTTGACCCTCTCGTTTCCATAGAACCTTGTCATTTAGGATTTGTCATACGTACTGCCTTAAATGTTACTCTATTTCCAGACGTAGATGTGCACTTACATACCTAACTTTTAATTGCATTGTTTAGTTTTGAATATACCATTTGCATTACTGTATCTGTATTAACTTTACTCTGTCTCTGTAGGTTATTTCTGTGTTTATTTTGAATCTGTCCTGGCTTATTCAACCAGTAAAATAATATTTATTTTTCTGTCTTTTCCAGTCTCCTTTGTTTAATTTACATTGAGTTTAAAAGATCCCTGTACTTTGCTGCGAACTGATACAGGTGTTCCTTTAATTTACTGCTTTAATGCCTATTGCCTGCCATGATCTGGGTTAAAGGGAGGATTATCCCCATATTCGACTGGTCATAATTTACCATTTTTATTATGCTGTTAGTATTTGTAATTACCCTTTTCAGTAAGGCAAGGGGTTTGTCTTCTTCTGTTTATTGCTTACCTCCTTTTTCTGTATACCCTAATATTTGCAGGTTATTTGCATATATGATCTTTTCTATTTATGATTTACCTGTTCCCATTGTTCTATACACCTCTTCATATCCTCTCCTGCCTGTTTGGGGATTGGATATTGCTTCTGAAAAGGAGGAAAGTAATCCTAAGTATCACCTACACTCACTGGTATTAACTTGCCACAGCCTGTTTTTGATGTAGCCCATAAGGGATGAAATTATGATTTGATTTGCTCCCATTTATCCTGCAGTTGTGAATGTCTCTTGGTAATGTCCTTTGTACAGTTACTTGCGTCAATTACAAAGCAATGAAATTGCTGAGCTGTATTTTAACAGTCTTCCGCTGTGGCAGACCATAAAACCTCGTTATTGAAATCAACTACTATTCCCAGTTTGCTGAGAACATCAACCCCAAGGACTGTTGTTCTGCAACTGGAATTCATAAGAAATGTACTCTGCATTGAAGATCCATTTTCTGTGAAACATTTTAACTGGCTTACTGTTTATGGCCATGTAAGTGCTGCCATCAAAGCCTTGAATGTAAGACTTTTTGAACTGATTTAGAGGCAACTGTTAGTGACCAAGACTGCTGCCCCTGTATCAAGTAGGACATTTTTCCATAGTGTCCCCTCCACCCATACATCCACTAATGGGTGCCCGTTCTTTCCACGTTTAAAATTTGTGAGAAACGTTACTGGGGGGGGGGGGGCACACCCCTAATCAGAATCATATTCATTCTGATCTATTTTCCTGGGAATGTCTCTGATTACACAGACTGCATCTTTTGTTCCCTGTTGACTGTTAGTGTCTTCCTTGTCTAATGTGTACTTTGTACTTTCAATTTCACATTTTAATTCCTGACCTGCACTGTGTGTGAGATTCTGTGTATTCCAGAGGGTATACTTTATTTATTTCTGTATCCCATGGGGTTTGTTCCTGTGACTGATTGTCCCTTAATGTATTTTCTTTATCTTGATTTTTTTCCCTATTTTTGGGTTTGAAGAAGCACTATTATCTGCATAGATACCCTTTTGTATTTGACTTTCCCTTCCATCTTTTACAATATGGACATCCTGTTTAATGTGGCCTATTTTCTTACAAGTAAAACATATCACCTGTTTTTCTTAACGTCATTGTGCATCTATCTGTAACCCTGGCAGAGCAGAAGCTGCTCATGTTCGCCCAGTGTTTGTTCTTTCATCAGACACTGTAGTACATCCCCTTCCTTTCACCACAGTCTACAAGCTGTTTTTGTACATTTTCTATGTGCATCTGCAATACTGCACAACAGTCTAGCACTCCGGCTTTTCTCTTGCTCCAGGTGGAGTTTGAGAGATGTAATCTCAGAGTCTGTATCTGTCTGTCAGAAACTGATTTTAAAGCTGCATCTGCATTTTGCAGAATGTCATTAACTGTCTGATGGAATTGCTTCAACATACCATCTTGCCTGACCAAAACATTATTTTGTTTTTTTCTGTCATGCTATTTATACTGTCTGATCATTTTCAGATAGTTTTTTTAATTGGTGGAAACTAGCATTACCTTTGTCTGTGTGTTTAAAACAATTATGTGAGTTTAGGCACTCATCAGTTTCAGCTGCTTGCTTTGACATCTGCCAAAGCATTTACTGTAGCCTCTTCTGTATTACATTTTTATGTACTTTGATTTTGACAATACTAAACTTTGCTTCTAAATCATTTTGGGACTCAATCCCCATAACTCCTGTAGTACTGGAGCATGTTTTATGGGTTTGCCAACTCTGTCGATGAATTCCCTTCTGACCCAAAGTGGCATGTGTAAATGCAAAAAAAAATAAATAAATTTAAGCATCATTTCAAAAAGACCACACAGTGTATGTCAACCATTGTTTAAATGCCAACATATTGAAACAAAATTCCTTTTCTGTCTTGCCACTGAGGCAGTCTGCAATAAACAAAACTAATGATATATATCAGCAGGAGAAATAACTGTCATTTCTGCTGAACCCTGCCCAATGTCAACTGGTTTATTTTGTACCCGTTGTAAACCTTGCTGGGCTTTTCCTATCGGCCTTGTCAGATTAACTTCTGTAGTTTGTCCCCTTAATAAATGTTGCTGGGCTCTAACTGATCGCTACGTTAAACCAGAAATGTCATTATTGTCCCTTACTACTGTCCCTAGGGAAATTTTGAAAAGCTGTGAAAAACCTTTTCTTTAAAAGGTTAATATTAATAGCACACTATGTTAAAACGTTCTTATTTGTGTGCATCTGCAATATTTACTATAACATTTTTATGTAATCTATTACATTACTGACAATAATTGCATACACTTGTACTGTATGAGATTTAGGTAAAACCTTAAGACGTTAAAGAAAATGTGCAACAGTTTGCATTACATCTGACAAAAGGCATGATTGTAGAAGGTACATTTAATTGTTGTATATGTGAAGAACTAACAACGCTAGAATCAAACAGATTGTTTATAAGAATAGGATACATCTTACTTACAGGCTTGCATACTAGACTCCTGTGACACAAGACATAAGTTAGGAAAGTTACTTCAGCATAAAAAACATTCCTTATGAATTGCTGTGCATTTTATGTATGGATTATAGGCATTTATCCATTTACAAACAACTGTTATCTAAATTCTGAACATTAAACATTTCAGATTTACATTTCATGTCTGACACAGAAGGGTTAAACCATGTAAATTATATATATATATATATATATATATATATATATATACATACACATATATATACATATATATAGAATATGTGGGCATTGTAAAGTTAACTGTCTGTACTGGCATCCATGTTATAACTGTGAAGAATTTATCGTATTTTGCAAAGATGACAAACAGGTGATCAGGCTGAAGTCACTTAGAAGACACGGTGCCCTTCAACAGACAAATTGATGGTGGAACGTTGTTGGACAGATGCAACAACATTATCTCGGATTCCACCGAAGAGAAGCACTGGATCTGTCAGCCTATGGAATTCATGTATAAATTATGGCACCAAATGAACAGTAACTGCTGGTAACGGATAGAACAGGTTGCATTCAAGCTGACCTCGCCACTGTTAAATTGTCTGCAAAAACACGTTAGAATCACCAGACTCTCACTGTACTGCTGTTTCCGTTCCTGTTTAATCTGTCCAAAAAGTTACACTGTCCGAGATCATTTCAATTCTATTATAACATGGCTAGACACAAAGTAAAGACTAATGCACACTCGGTCCAAAAACTTCACTTAAGAGTGAAAATTACTGCCCAGTTTATATACTCAAATGTCAAACAATGTTATTTTTAATGTCATTGTGACTTGTTCTTCTTGTTTCTGCTCGAGTCATGAAAAAGTCCATGGTTATTTCTAGCCTGGACAGTTTCTGTCGAAATGACAAATAAGTCCTTCTTTGTGAAGTCTTCAGATACAGTAAGGAAGAAAATAACCAAAGTCTCTCCATGTCATCTTTGCGTCACTTGAAGTTTCTGTATTTTATTTCATTTATTTCTGCATCTGAAAGCTCACAGAAAAAGTCAACCTCCTTTTTTCTATAACAGGATGCCATTTACAGTAAGCCCACAGCTATATGTTATTAATATCTAAGCTGAACATTTACAAGAAATCTTTTTTTCACTCAACTGTTCTTGCAAAGCAAGCCATATTATTTTGAAAACTGCTGTTTGATCTTGCACATTTCCTTCACTGCACGCACAGTATAATTTTGGTGAAAGCATTTTAATTTATACAATCTCTATCAATGAGAACAAACTTAAAAAAAAAAAAAAAAAAAAAAAAAAAAAAAAAAAAAAAATCACATGTTAACCATTTCACTTAGCCTGACACTACCCCTGGCTTCACAATTCTCTTTGTTAAACTCTAGCAAGTCTTCTATAGCATCCATCAAAAAACAAGGGTCGAGACAATGGTGTTGTCTGTTGGTACATTATCCGATACTTTTTCTAGATAACCCATCTGCTTTACTGTTGGCACTACCATAGTGATGATTGATAGTCATGTTACAGGACTGCAGTGCAAAACTCCAAAGTGTCTAAAATGGCTACATACAGGAGTAAATAAAGGATTGCAGTCTGTATAGAAAGTGAACTTTTTGCTATTCAGGTAGGGTATGTATAGTTTATGCAAACCCCAGACTATACGCAGACATTCCTTCTCTATTACAACCCGAGATGAAGTCAGCAACTGAAGTACACAATAATGAGTTACTGACTATAAATCAGGACTAGTAAACACAGGGGGTCCACCAAGACCCTTCTTGAGGTTTTTAAAATTACTGTTCCAGGCCACAGTCCAGGACAACCTTATCTGGTCAAATTTTTCCTGGTAGGAGTAGCTACTTTACTATACTGAGGAACATATTTCCTGTAGTAAGCTTTGGTCCCCAAGATTGTTTGTGCTCGTTTCTTGGTAGTAGGAGTGGGCCATGCTTTAATAACCTTTACCTTGGCAGGTTCTGACAATCTTTCACTGTCCAGTCTGAGGCCAATATAAGAAAACACAACCGTACCTCACTTGAGACTGGTTAGCCTTGATGGTCAGCAATGCCCTTTGCCAAGTCTAACCAATACCTCCCAAACAACTTGAACATGTTCTGCCCAGGACAAGCTATAGATGGCAATACCATTCAGACAAGCAATTGTATAATCGCCTGCACTAACAAGAATGCAATCTACTGGCCTCTTTGTATTAAAGATGCCCCACCAGCCTTCCAAAGATATTTTTGTAAACTCATTCAATCTAAATGGGCTCAAAATGCAGACCTCTCTCTGGCTGCAGGTGTCAAAGGTACCTGCCAGGAAACCTTAGTCAAGTTAGTAATAGATACTTAGCCCTACACAGTTGCTCAAGGACTTCATCTGTCTTGGGCACTGAGTAAGCACCAGACTCTGTGCACCTGTTCAGTTTCATGCAGTTCACACAGAACCACATGCTGCCATTAGAGGCATGGCTATGGCAGCATGAAGAGGGCAGATGTCCAGGGTTCAAAATTATTAAAGGGCATGATCTGTGCTGGATACATCAGTCCTTAATGCATTACTGGCATAACCACCTTTAGCACTTTCTGTATGGTATAAACTATAGGAATCTACTTGCTACTAATTTAACAGTGGATTGCCACAGTTTAAAAAGAGAATATCTTTTTTTCCATGAAAACAAGGGAGCTTTATCTTTTATTCTCAAGTACGAGGGTACTCCCTCCCCCCACCACCACCACTGCAACTTAGGGCTGAAGAGGGTGCCAGATCACAGAATTACACTGAGCACAAGAAACGATAGCTGCAGTTCCGGCTTCTACATTTCCCTGGCACCAGCACCACTCTCATGGTTTGTCTAACCCTTTCAGGCACTCTGTAGGGAGATTGTTTGACTTGTTGCTCGAGCTCTGTGCCCATGTGGTGCTCCACAAGATGGATGTACCCTGGCTACCCACTAAATATTTTCTCTAATCCCTGCAACACTGCTTGGATATCTTGGACATGGCTAGGTTTTAGTTGTGGGGAGAGAGCCACCCCATCCACTAAGGTTTTAGATCACGTATCACCAATTAGGTCTGCCTTCAGATTCCCCTCTGGGTCCTCCTGCAACTTATGGCAGATATTAAGTAACAGAGTTCCTCTATCATGTTAGGACTTAATCACATTAACATGTTAGGGTCACTGCTTTGGCCTGCTGTCTAACAACTATATTATGCAGCTGACCTCAGTCAACTTTTTGTTACAAAAGTGAAAGGGCCATCCCATGCTGCCTGCAGTTTGTTGAGTCTCATAGGTAAGCCAGGGTTGGGAGGGTGGCCTAATGGTTAAGGTGTTTGCCTTACAAACACAAGGTACAGGGTTTGAGTCTCACAAGGGATAATTGGCTAGGATTACAATGGCTCGCAAGGGCAGCTAACCTAGTACTAACCTATGAACCTATGAAGTAGCATCATTACTGTTGCACTACAGAATACTATCTTGCTTTTGCTGACGTGTCATGTAAAACCTTTTGCTGCTGCCATGCCTGGGCTAGGGACTCCTTGGTTTATCCCCATAAACTTTTCATGCCTAGTCTTCAGGTTTAGGACATAAGACTTTGTGGGAACTACACTCACCCTCCCCACAATGGCCCCTTACTAGTAGCTCAAAAGATGAAAACAAATCTGGATTTCTGGGACACTTCCTTGAATGCAAATAGACAATGGAGCAGATCATTTCTTCCACTCCCTCTTGAACAGTTTTGCAAATGACCTCAGCATTGTCTTCAGTGTAGAGTTTGACCTCTCCACAAGACCATTTTGTTCGGGTATGGCAGGGTGTACAGTTTAAGTGTCTTACCCCCACAACACTTCAACAAACATGCCAGAAGATCTGAGAAAGTGGGCTCCTCTGGCGGTCAGTATTCCCCCAAGGAAAACCTACCCTGCTGAAGATGTCTAGAAAAGCATTTGTTATCTTCCCTACATCAATGCAAGACAGAGCTACTGATACTGGGCACCTAGAGGCGAAATCCACCACTACCATGGTAATTCCTTATTTGTAGAGCTTGGGGTACTCTGGGGTCCCACAACATTTATAGCTGCCCTCTGAAGTATTCCCTCAACAGGCAAAGGCAACAAAAGCAGCCATGGTTTTATCTCCAGCCATGCTAATTGCCTGGCATTGCTCACAGGTCCTAGATTAGTAATTCTTAACCTTACAAGAATTCTGAACAAAACCACATTTTTTTTAGGGGGGGGGGGGTTACAATGGCTGAAAATTAGGGACAAATTTTAAATACTGCTCTTATGAACTTAGAAACCTGTCAGAACAGCAGGTTTTGTATTAACTTGCATTTTCTGAAGGATATCAAGTCTGAAACTCAAATGCCTGCCATTTAATGACTTCAGTTCTAAATGATTTTCCAGAAAACCACAAATTTTATGAGGAACAGAAAAAAAATATGAGACAAACATCTAGACATTTGGCAAAATTCTGCAAAGTTAAGAGGTATGCCTGCAGTACCTTATTATATCCCTTACAGTCTCAGGCCAATAAACATTCTGCAACTTCAGACCATTAAACATCCTACAAAAGCTGTCGTTTAGTACACTTTATGCCCATGTGGTCTGCAAAAGGAATAGGCGAGACTTTTGGTCAGACATAACAGATGGTAGACCCTCGGTATTACCACCTGCTATATTATTTACTCCTACGGTCTTCGTTCGGGAGTCCATTCTCTGTACCTCCTTGGTTACCTTCCTCACATCATGTAAAGCAGGGTGTGAGAGCTGGCAATGCTAAAAACTTCTCCTTACTAACCCTCCCCAGCTCCCTTTCCAAAGTATGGTACCATCAACCACTGGCACCTCAAGTTGTGGTGACTCCCATCACTTACATTTCTGCCTATTGGCAGCATTCCATAGAAAATATGCTACAATTTATTAAAAGAAAAAAATTATCAGCATCACAAGGGCTGTCCTCACAATGGGGTTGGAGGTCTGGCATTTGCATATGTCATGATCAGCAGCCTCAGCACACAGAAGTAAGTTACGAATGCACAGGCATTGTTGTTAAGTATGTATGCTGCACTAGCAGCAGGTTTTTCATTTGGGGCTGGCTACATTACAATTACCAAACTTTCATTTAAAATTAATATATGGCACAGTGAAAGACTTGCATAGTTGCATATTCATCAGATGATTATATCTGCCAAAAAATTCAAAACTATTCACATCACAAATACTACTGGAAGATGGAGTGTATTAAAAGAAACAACTTCTACCCTCTTTCCTTGATGTTGTCCAGTGCCAGCTGTGTGAAAAACTGAAGTCCTATCTCAAGCAGTTACTGCTGTACTGCTTGCACCAGAACAGTTGACAGTAGAAATGGGTCACAAAGTCAAGCAAGGTTAATTATGCCAACAAGATAGACAAGACCACAGTTTTCATGCCATTGTTTCAAAAAAATATTATTCAGCTATCTTTGTGACAAACAGGGGAATGCAGGTTACACTTTATACAGCACTCTCCAAATGCTACAGCAAAACTTGATTCCAACAACTATCTAGGAAGGTGCAGGGTACTGCTAACCATGCTTACCATGAGTTGGGAGCTGTGGTACACAACAGACTGATTCAGTGTTAGTGTAGAACACCTGTGTGTACAAGGGTCATTATGTTAGCTAAAGCACCAAGCTTACTAGAGGGATATACTGCATCAGTACTCCTACTTTATGTTGGCCTAATTAGACCATGTGAGCAATATTCTGCAATCCTTTAATCTTAATTCAAAAAACATTTACTAAATCAACTAGAAAAATGGACAATATATGAAGAAAACTCCAGGGTTCAAGGCAGCTTGATCATCCCACAAGTCTAGTCTAATTAAATTTTTCCCCATAAGAGGATAAGGGAACCTTTTGCTAAATTACTGGATCTCTCAAAGATCTACATTTAAAGAAATGCCCAGAAGGAAAAATGGGTTATATGGTGGGCTAAACACATTCCAGGTGAACTTGGAAGAAATAACACAACACTGGGGAATGAACTGGTTCAGTAAGTGTACAATTCATCTATTAAACTTAATAATAAATACAATAAAACATTAGGTAATAAAATACTAGGCGATACAATTTCTCAGGAAGGGTATATAGTACTTTGATGATGGCATAAAACTCTGGTGAGGATCAGACCTTTGAAGCATTCAGCTTCTTGTCTGGAAGTTATAGTTGGGTGGCTTCTTGTTTGGGAATTATAGCTGGCTGGTAATGCTAATTACAGCATGGCAAGTGGAGAGGTATTCAACCACATCTGTCATCTGCACAAACATCCTAAGCAAAGAACAATTTCTGCCTACCCTTAGGAAAGCACAAAGGGCGACTGTGCTGTGAAAAAAAAAAATGTTAATCCTTTGTTGGCTACAGCTACCTTAGAATGTGCACTATAAAATTTCACATAAAACAAAACTCAGTGGTAATGCATGAGGAAGGCATTCTTCTCTACTATTATGACAGCCACTACAGATGAAACGCAACTTCAGACTACATTTTAAAAATTGTACTTCTTCCACTTCACAGGTTAATTTATGAGCACACCACTTACTGCTATTATGACTGAAGGTTCACCATCAACAAGATCCCATTTGTATTCAACAATGCCCAGGTCAGTTTTACTCTCTTGGCCAGTCAGGATCACCTCAGTGTTTGGCTGTACAAATTTGTTCAGTCCAGGTTTGGCTATAGGTGGTCTGTCGACTAGAAATGGAGAAAAAGTATACAAATTGACAACTACATCTCATCAAGAAGAAGAATCACACATCTGTACTTGAACATCTGAAATGCGTATTTTAGATCCTGCAGCTTGTCTCAGCTCAGAATCTTGTCAATGGTCACATATCCATTGCATTCAGTTAATACAAAAGAACATAATTAGATAAAGTCCATACACACAGAAAAAAAACAAATGTCCCATGCTCACACCAAGAACATTATGAAGACAGCTTGCTCAGTTTACCAGTGACTACAGCCCAAAAATATTCAGAAATCACACCCAATCCTAATCTTTCCTTCATTCCTCACGCAGAAATAGTCTACAAAAGCTACAGACTTGGCTAAAGTATCCGGGATATAGCTACACTACTCCTAGCCTATCAGCTTTAGTACAGACAGTACAAATGTAGATTAAAGTTTGAATTAAATTATATGAAGTTAAGAAATCTACATTTTAAGATATTACTTTATCAATTAAACTCTATTCATTCAATCTTCTTATCCTGCTTTATGCAGATGCATATGACTATTTGTAATACTAAGGCATACTATAGTGTTGTGCTAGTTACCTATAAAAGTTATTACTAGTTACTTTCCAGTGAACTATTACTATTACTTTTCTAAAAAGTAATATATTGCTATTATTAGTCACTAAAATAACACATTACTGTTATGTTACGTTTACACAAGTATAGTCTATTGACATTTTACATGTCACATTACAATCCACCAATATCACTCAAACACAATCTATGCAGAAGCAAATGTCAACCAAATAATTCCACATTAGAGAGACCTGTAACTAATGAAGAGCTTGCTGCTGGAAAAACAACTTCACATTTCAGTGTTGCACCTACAAATTCAGGCAATTAATTCTTCAAAGCCAGGAGGCATTATGTTATATTAAAAAAAATTGGTAAGCTGGTAATACTGCAATAGGGAATAACTGACTGACAAGTTCATAGCTACGGGTAATCTCACACAAAGGACACACTCAGGAGTGTAGAACCCCTACCCCTCTGTGTAAAGTGTGGAATTATATAATTAAAGAACCGCAATCTTTTTCACATCCATGTTCTCATGTCTTCTTACAGCAATCCGGTGTGTGATGTGTGTACAAACCATACAGATAAGTAAATGCCAGGCTATGAAACTGCAAAGGAGTGAGTGCTGCAGAACCAACTCTAACTTTAATGTGCATTTATGCCTATGAAAACAGGTAGAAAAGCCAGTAAGTTCACAGGGATGTTTCTTATTGAATGCCAAACTATTTACTTGCGCAACACAATTCGACAGTTCATGATTTTTTTTTTTTTTTTTTTTGTTGGTGCACTAGGGAAATGGCACAGCACGCAATCAGTAATAATACTCTGAATTATTCCCTTTTCTCCTGAATACGCTTAGTATTTCAGCTGACTGCTGCACTCACTCTCAGGTGTCTTTACACAGAAAGTCATTGCAGTATAGTCCACAGAAGTCTGGTATAAACTGACTTCTGAGTCTGAAGTCTCTCTCCTAATAACACCAAAACCCAGTATTCGTTTTCTAGAATTCATGTATGCTTTAACATTGGTTCCAAAGCCTGTTTGTACTTAATGTACTGTTTACTCAGCACATTTTACTTCTTATTAGTATTCTTGAATGAAGATTATTCATTTGTACTGCAACATTTCTTTCCATTGAAACTGCATATAAAAAGAAAATATACATCTGCTGTAATATGGCAGCATTTCTAGGTCTCTGCAAAGATAATATTGTATTTATGTCTAACAAAGTACGTTTAAGTGAGGCAAGACATCTACCCTAAAAAATATGAGTCATCAGATACTGCAAGACATACAAATGTACCTCTTGCCCAGATGAGCAAAGAAAGAGTGATAGTTAATTGACTGGTGCCAGGATCAGTCGGATAACATATGCAGTCAAGTCCTTGAAGGGCAAGTACCAGTATATGTGCATCTTAATGACTGGACATAATCTTCCAAGGACTATATGAAGAGAAACATTATGTAGCCATTTAACCATGTCCCAGGCAGGTATGAGCCCAGCACTGAACAACATTCTACCTGGCTGAATGATGATGTTGCCATATGAGCAAAATAATCTACTTCAAAAACTGGCTTGGCTTATGCAGTCATCAACAGAGTGTAGATCTGTTTGGCCACAACCAAATTCTACACGCTCATGCCTTTTTTGGCTATACCTACCATCACAATTGGGCAAGCATAGGATATGAAGGTGCTACAGATTAATGCCAGGACAATTTAAAAATTACATTTTTATTTATTTTACATTTGTTGACCGGGCTAGTCAAACTGGATACATGTCCATTTTCAGTAGAGGCCCGGGGAGAAAAGCTCCAAGCATGAACAGTGACAAATTTAACAATATATAACAGTACAGAGGTAGCATTGGTCAAAAGAAAGATTTAGTAATATAATTATAAACTATAAACATTATACTAAAATTAAACTAAAAAGAAATTATACAACACAAAAGTGGGTATGAGCAAGACAGAGTAAAGCCCTTATATTGTATCCTCTTACTATGAATAAAAGAGAAGTAACTAGATTTGGAGGCATAGGTTAGGGGAGTAGGGAAAGGGGTATGAGCAGGAGGGAAAAAAAGATTTCAGTCTGGGTTAGCACAAGGACAAAGCCACTGAGTTTTAAGATGTTCTTTAAGATGTTTTTTAAATAGAGAAGTAGAATCTAGGGTAGAGAGTTCAGAAGGGAGGCGATTCCAGTTTTTACCTGCAGTGTTTGAGAAAAGTGAGTCACCAGCTTTGTTGTTAGATTTAATTGAGGAAACCAGGAGCTTATTAGCAAACGTAGTGTAGCTAGATTTTTATATGGTGAAATCAGATTAGTGAGGATAGGGGTATTATTGGGGTGGTATAGGAACTTTTGAGTGTAAGTAACTGTTGACAGAGTATATGGTTCTGCATTTCTAGCCATCCTAGTTGTTTGAGGTTAAGGCAGTGGTGAGTTTTGAAGGGAGAGCATGTGATGAATCTAGTTATGCTATTATAACAGGTGGAAAGTTTGGAGAGGTTGTTTTTAGATAGGTTAGTGCATATATAGCAGAGGCATAGAAAAGGGTAGAAATGAGGACATCATACCTCTCAAACTCTTACTGCAAAAAAACACATGCAAAGACAGAAATGATGAGAGGGCAAGGGTCCCTCAGAAAATACATGAAAACAGAAAGATTTACAAGACCAGTATTTGAAATAGGTCTGTTTTTGAAATGTCCAATCACCAACAATGTAACAAACAGTATAACAGAATAAACGAACCAGACCATATAAAATACCAATGACTTGTCTATTTTTGAGCCTTTGTCCACCTTTACTTTAGGCTTTGTCCAGATTTCATGTTCCAAGAGGTATGCTACAGAGGCAGCGGGTAGTTGTCAAAATGTTGAAGCAGTAGATCATACCCCCCCCCCCCCCAATATAGTAGATTCTGGAGGGATGGGACTTTTAGTGGTTGGTTTATTAGTTTGTGGGCGAGTGTGAGTTGGTACCACTGAAGGGAGGTGGGGGAGCTCTAACCAGCCCAGTTCTGCTAGTGAGAGACAGTGGTGAGTACGGTAGAAGCCCCTGTGGTGAATTTGATTTTGTTGTAGCAGGTTTCAAGCTTATTTAGATCACATTGTCTAAGGTTAGTAAATACTGGAGAGGCATAGAGTAGGGTAGAGATAAGATGAGAATTTGCTACCGAAATATTAGCTGCTTTGGTAAGTAGTTGCTGATTTCTATATAATGCTCCTAGTTTTTTGTGCACTTTTTTAATGGTAATGGAAATGTGAATGTCAAAGTTCAGTTTATTGTCTATTTCTACTCCTAGTAATTTGGTATGTTCTGTAGGATGGATGGTGGTACTGTCTTTTGCTGTGATGTTAAAGTGACAGCTGCCTAGGGTAAGTTTGGTGGGTTGGAAGATTAGTAATTTTGTTTTTTTGGGTTGAGTATTAGTTGGGCATCAAGTTTCAACAGAAGAAAATGCTTCTTGTGCGACTTTTTGCAGTTCTGGTAGGGAGTGGGCTGTGCAGATAATGGTCGAGTCATCTGCGTATTGTATGAGTGTGCCATGTGTTGTGGCTGAGGCTAGATTATTGGTGAAAAGAGAGAAGAGTTGTTGAGTTCTGCACAAATTATGGTTCTTTCAACTTCTTGGGGTTCCAATAAACTTTGGCTACCTTCCAAATTAGCAAGGCGGATGTTAGTCACTCAATGATGCAGCACTGTCCTGCTTATGTAAAGAAAACACATGGAGTTGTTATTCTTCTGCAAGTGAAGATCCCCCCTCCCCCCCAAAAAAAACTCCAAGATGCATTTCATTAATACCACTGAATTTTCATTACACTAGGTAAACAGAATGGGATTTTTCTTGGCCTTCAGCCCTCCCATATGTATTGTGCAAAGTCTAAACTTTGCACATGTTGCACTTCTTTTATAAGAGCAGTAATTAAAATCTTTTCCTATTTTTGAGCTTCTGTTTCCTGTTTTAGGGTTTATCCATATTTCTTCAGCTGAAAGGTCCACGGGTATCTAAACCTCTTTACTGTTGCTCTCACTCAGTCTCTCATGCACCCCTCTGTTTCAGAAAATGTATGCCAACACAAGTCCTAATAATCAAGTAAAATATGTTCCTATTTTGACCCTTCGTCCCCAGTTTATTTTAGGTTTATCCTGGTATCTTGAGCAAAAAGGCAGCAGACCATACATTTAGAATGTCCAGATTTTTTGCTCGTGTGTTTGGTCCCATACTCATAAATATGCAGTTATCTGGCAAAATGACTGAGGATTGAAGTCATTAAATAATGACAGGCATTTGAGTTTCAAACTTCATATCATTCAGATAATACATGCTAATGGAAACCATGTTCTAGCCATACCTCTCAACATTCCAGATTTCCTCAGAATGTCTAGATTTTTTGTCTCATACTGTTGGCCTGTTCCACTTAAAAAAATATGCGTTTTTTTCTGGCAAACTACAAAGGATTGAAGTCGCTAAATAATGATATACATTTGAGTTTCAGACTTCATATCCTTGAGAAAAATGCACGCTACCAGAAAACCTATTTTTATAGCAACATTCTGTTTATAAGAGCAATATTTAAAACCGGTCCCTATTTTTTGGGTCTTTGTCCTCCCATTATTTAATGCTTTGTCCAGATTTCTTGTTTTATGAAGTTGAGAGGTATGGTTCTAAAAACTTTCTAAGTTAATAGCAATATTTAAAAGCTGTACTTATTTTTGGTCCTTTTCTCCACCATTATTTGTGACTCTGTCCAGATTTCTTGTCTGGAGAGGTTGAGAGGTATAGTCAAGAGGTACACAAACCTCAACTGCTGCTGCGAGCGATCACATCGCTCTCGCTCTTCACTCTCACACACAGACACACACAAAGACACTTCTGCTTTCGTGCACACATTCACACACCCCCAAACACAAACACTTTTTGTTTCATTTATTTTTTATTTTATACTCGTTAAACAGCAAAAGCTCTGTTTAGCGCATGCAAAATAACGGCTCAAATTGTTCACACTGTTCACTCTCTCATACACACAGTCTCCTCTGCATTTGCACACACATACACAGTTTTCACACACACATGCAGACAGAAATATAAACACACACTTTCTTCTGGAAAGTCGGGAGCCTAACACGTAAAGTTTTTATATCTTTCTGTGTGGCCCAGTATCCAAAGGATCCATGGCCAGTACCAGTCCACAGCCTGAGGGTTGGGGACTGATGCTTTATAGCATACATTTTTTCATTCCTGACACTTGAAAAAGGATGAGGATCAATGGAACAAAGCCTGAAAACATTAATACATTTGCAGAACTGTATGTATAGATTTTTTTTTTTTTTTGCAATGAACTTAGGTCAGTTTACAAATACTTCAGTTATTTCACTGGAAAAAATTGCTAGATACTTTTTTAATCCTGAAGGAAACACTTTCCACAACAACTTATCCACCATTTTATAGCAGCTGTTAATCTGGCAAGCATAGATAATACGCATGTCACATTGTGGGCGGAACCTCAGGAGAAGGAACTACTGATTTGACTGTTGAAGGTACATCACAAAATTGGAGACAAATTCCTCCAGAAAGCATGATATACAAAAGAACGGGAGATGGGTTTTCCTGCCCTACACTACCAAAGCAGGGAAATGCAGAATTTAAATTTAGTGCATTCTTGTAACCACACGTGCCGGGGTTGAATTTACAGGGATAAAAGATAACTTACGGTTGAGATTAAATGTAGTTGAGCCTAGAGTTTTCCTTTAAGCAAAAGTAATGCACATTTGTTATTAGTTACTAAAAAAAGTAATATATTACTATTAGTTTGTTACCATTTTGAAAAAGTAATACTTTTTATTACTATTTACTAGAAATTGTAATATGTTACTTTTGTAACAAGTTACTCCCATCACTGGGCATACATCAGGATGTGGTGTATTTAAAATCAGGGCCAAGCACACAGACTCTATAAATTCTAAAACACATTTTCAATTCTAAATAATACACCATTTTCAATACGTATTAACTACAGGAACTTGTACTGGACCATGTGCAGGATACACTACCATAAACTACAGGAAATCCAGTTGCTATATCTTATTCTACATTAGACTTTGTAGAAGTCAATATCCCTAGGGGTTTACTACTTTACTACTGAAGTCAATATACTGTACAAATTTACAGCATAAATCTGGTACACTTAACATTTTACTCATGCCTACATTCTGCTTTATGTTCTTTTTAATTTCAACAAAGTTCACATTCAGTTATTGATAATAATAATAATAATACTACAAGTAGCAGCAGAAAGTAATTATATTTGTAACAATGTCTACATTCTGAGGTCTGTTTTACTCATTGTATTTGCATAAATGGCCTGGGACACGGCTGAAAAGGATTCAAAGGCCAATTCACTTACACACTTAAGAAAAAAAAAACTGAGGACATTGAAGACAATGGGCAAAATACAAAAATAAATCCATCTCCTACCCAGTTCCTTTAATCTGCATGAGCTAGTGCATTCCAACAGCTCTGGTGCAACATACATGCCAGGGACACTGAGGTAACAAAAAAAGAAGTTATGTCCTTACCATAACGTTCCATGTGGAGTGTTCATCTCGCCTTTGTTCTTACACATGGGTGTCGGAGCCGATCCTCAGCTCCGAGTCGGCCGCTTAGCAAAGCTCTGCATCTAGGAGAAGCTAGAGACCAACCTACCTCCCACAATTCCCTCTGCCTCTACCTCAGATCTAGTTTGCAAAACAATACCAGATCCAGCAATAACCAAGGTAATCAATCATAACAGGGATACATAAGTATACATAAGGAGCGGACACTAGCTCAAGCCAGTAGAAACAGAGAGAGACCACTAGTGGGAGACAAAACAGACCAGACTTGTAATTCCGTACGTTCTTCCAGACCCGAGGGTGGGAGGGTGGGGATGCAAGAACAAAGGCGAGATGAACACTCCACATGGAACGTTATGGTAAGGACATAACTTCTTTATGTGAGAGTGTTCAATCTCACCGTTTGTTCTTACACATGGGTAGCGTCCCTAGCTCCGTTACCCTGAGTGACTCACGGAAGAACGTTCCTGAGCACAGTGGAACCAAAAGATGCTCTATCCCTGGAAGTCCTATCAACTTTATAATGAGTAATGAATGTATGCGGTTTAGACCAAGTGGCGGCTGCACAAATAGTGTCCAATGGCAGACAAGCCGCATGAGCCAGAGACGTGGAAACTGACCTAGTGGAATGTCCCTTTGGTTTGGTGGACAAAATCTGGTTTGAAGCAGAATACACGAAGGTTATACAATCAGTTAGCCATTTAGAAAGTGTGCGCTTCGTCACTGCCATGCCCTTTTTATTGTCCGCAAAGGCTATAAACAGTTGGTCTGCTTTCCTATGGTCCTTAGTTCTATCCAGGTAGAATCTGAGTTGCCTATGAACATCCAATTTGTGTAACATGTATTCCAATTTGTTGCGAGTGGTTCTTGAAAAATGTAGGAAGCTCAATGGACTGATTAATGTTGTTAACTGAACAGACCTTAGGGAGAAAGGAAGGGTTGGTGCGTAATGATACCCTGTCAGGGTGAAAAATTAAATATGGCTGTTTGATGGAAAGTGCCTGAAGTTCTGATACTCGTCTGGCTGAAGTGATAGCTACTAGGAAAAGAGTCTTCCAGGACAAGAACTTTAAGGAACAGGAAGAAGCTGGTTCAAAGGGTGGTAACATTAACTGGGACAAAAGTAAATTTAGATTCCAAGGAGCTGTAAGTGACCTAACTGTTGGTCTGAGATGAAAGGACCCTTTCATGAAGGTCTTACAAAGCCTATGAGCCATAATAGGAGCTCCGTTTTCGCCTATGTGAAAGTTGGAAATAGCGGCCAACTGAACTTTTAGAGTGGCAGTAGAGGCTCCTTGTTGAAACAAAATGGACAGGAATTCCAAAATCTTGTTTGGGGGGGGCTACTAAAGGATCCAAATGCTGTGTAGTCGCCCAGTAGACAAAACATTTCCACTTACTGGAATAGATTTTAGTAGTGGAAGCCTTATGGGAGGTGACCAGAATGTTCTGAACCGCCGGAGAAAGAAGATCAGACCTGGCTAAGTAGGGAAGCAGAGCAGCCAGGCTGCTAACTTGAGGGATAGGAGCGACGGGTGAGGAGCTCCTGACGAATGAGTCAGCAGATCTGGCACTGGGTCCAGAATCTAGGGCTCCTGCATTTGGTGGGCTTGAAGAAAGGGGAACCAAATCTGTCGAGGCCAGAATGGGGCAATGAGAATTATAGTCCTCTCCTGGTCTTTGGCTTTCTGAAGAAATTTCAGGATCAGTGGTATAGGAGGGAAAGCGTACAGGAGACCCGGGGGCCAATCGTGAATCAGAGCGTCCCTGGGGACATCCCCTGGAGGGGGTAAAAGGGCAAAGTAGCTTCTGCATTTGGTGTTCATTGGAGACGCAAACAGATCGCAGCAAGGCTGGCCCCCATTTGCGGAAAATCCTTTCCGCCACTTTCTGATTGAGGGACCACTCGTGAGGTAACAGGATGGTTCTGCTCAACCTGTCCGCTATGATGTTGGATAACCCCGGGATGTGCGTTGCTATTAGAAAGCAACCCGTGGACTCTGCCCATTGCCAAATTCTCATGGCCTCTCTGCACAACTGGTAAGACTTGGTTCCTCCCTGTTTGTTTATGTACCAGACTACGGACATATTGTCCGTCTGTACTGCAATAGTCCCTAGAGGTAGAAGGGGGGAGAAGTGTTGCAACGCTAGAAACACTGCCCTCATTTCTAGAACATTTATGTGCAGGTTGTACTCTAAGCTGGACCATTCGCCTTGGACTGTCTGCCCCTGAAAGATGCCCCCCCCCCACCCTATCAGGGAAGCGTCCGTGGTCACTGTGGCTGTTGGTTTGGGCAACACAAACGGTCGGCCGCTGATGAAGTTGTGATTCTGTAACCACCAAGACAGGTGTGCTTTGCAGGTATTCGTTATGTGAATCTCGTGTGTCAGTGGTAATTGCTGGAATGACCACTGTGCGAACAGCAGCCATTGGAGAACTCTCATGTGTAGCCTCCCCATGGGAACTGCAATGAGGGAAGCTGACATGAGCCCTAAGACTTTCAGGACTAGATTGGCTGGGGATGTTTTGGACAATAGCAGGAGAGATACGTGTTCTTGCAGGGAAGCTATTCTTGTGGAGGGGAGTTTTAGTAGCAAAGAGCGGGTATCTAGATCTGCCCCTATAAATGAAATATGCTGCGAGGGCTGTAACGCAGATTTTTCAAAATTTATCGAAATCCCTAGCTGAGCACAAAGGCCGATTGTGTAGTCCCTGGCCTGTATCAGTTGACGCTCGGTGGTGGCAGTAAGGAGCCAGTCGTCCAGATATGGAAACACCCGGAATCCTAGGCGTCTCAAGTGAGACGCTACCACTGCCATGCATTTGGTGAAAACCCTGGGGGCTGAGGTTAGACCAAAGGGCAGGGCCCGAAACTGAAAGTGGCTGGCTCCCAGCCGGAAGGGCAGGTGATCTCTTGACACTCTGGCCATTTTGATGTGGTAGTAGGCGTCCCTGAGATCTATTGAGCACATCCAGTAGTCCTTCTGTAAAAACGGAAGGATCGATTGAGGCGTAACCATCTGGAACTTTTCTTTCTTCACAAATGTATTGAGAGTGCTTAGGTCCAGAATCGGCCTCCAGTCCCCTGTCTTTTTTGGAACTAAAAAGAACCTTGAGTAAGTTCCGGATCCTTTTTGGTCCGCCGGGACTGGTTGGATGACTTTTTTTCTAGCAGCTTTGAGATTTCTATAGCTACAGGTTTTCGCAGATGGGGTGGTACATCTGGGAATCTTTTCTGTGGTAATGGGGGAAATACAAAGGGAATTTTGTAACCTCTGGTAATAATGCTTTTTACCCAATTGTCTGAAGTAAGGCTTTGCCAGGCCTGAGGGTATAAAGCTAAGCGACCCCCGACTGCCTCCAGAGCAGGACAGTCGGGCCTCCTCTCAGGAGTGCTGGAAAGGCTTCCCAGGGATAATATCCCTGTCACCTTGGTTCTGCGGACCCCCTCTGCCGCCAGGGCGGCGTCTTCCATTTCTGCCCCCTCCTCTGCCTCTGGGGGGGGCATCACCCTGTGTGCCTGGGAAAGAACCCTGGGGTTTACGAAACCACATCTTTCCACCTCGTTGCCCTTTGGGGTACGGTCTGGATGGGGTGGAAAAACGGACTCCGACAGCAGACAGAGTCTTTCCCTCCTGCTCACACCGGGTTAGGGTCTCCTTTACTTTAGGGCCAAAAAGAGTGGCACCATCAAAGGGGGCGTTAGTAAAGGAAGACTTGAAGGCTTCCGCAAAGGAGCACAGCCGCATCCAGGATTGTCTACGAAGAGCAATCGCTGAAGCTGCAGCCCTACTCGACCCTTCGGCCGCATACGAGAGGAGGTTCATGGACGAGTTCACAATAGACGCAAGGGTATTGAGCTGTGCTGTAACCTTGTCCGAGACAGCAGCATCCATATTACCCTGGAGGGTATCTCCCAACTCCTTGATTAGATCCCTCTGTAATCGTGTGAAGTGTGTCAAGTAGTTCAGCGATCGCATGGAAAAAGTCTCTGAACTGAAAATGCGCTTCCCATATCTGTCCATGGTCCTAGAGTCTCTGTTAGGGGGATGGACAGACGAGGAAGATTCAGACATCTCCTTTTTAGTGGCTGCGGCCACTACCATAGTGTCCACTGGAACTCCCTTAGTAAGGTATGACTTGTCCTGAGGGGCAGTTATGTATTTGTTAGGTTTCCTGGGAACTGGCTCCACTGTGTCAGGTGCCTCCGCCTTCGAGCAATTAACTCCATTAACTCGAAGGGCGGAGTGACCCAGGAGGAGGAAGGGCGAGCACCAAATGCCTTCAGCAGAACCGACTCATCCTCAGAAGGGGGTAGGGCCTGCCAATCACCTCTCTGCTTCAGGATCTCCGGGATGTCAGCAAAGGAGACATCCTCTGAGGGTGATTTTGGGGACCCTTCTGACTCATCTAAGTCAGTATCCGATGTTAAAGATTCTTGTGGAGAATCTAAGTGCCTCCTCTTGCACAACTTTTTCCTCGGAACGTCATCGGGAGGGGCATCCGATGAGGCCTCCGAGGAAGAAGGGGCTCCCTCTGGAAGTGGCTGAGACACAGGTGCTCTACGCTTATGTGTAGTCGTGGGTGCAGAAGTAGACAACGGACCTTTACGGGAGGGAGAAGTTGCTTCTGCTGACGTGGTTGTCTGAGAAGACAATACCTTCCTCATGAGGTCAAAGGCCCCCGGACCCCGAGCAGAGGAATCCCCCGGTTCCGAAGAACGCGGAAGTATCTCCGATGCGGAGGCCAAAGGCATCGACCCCGAGGATGGAGCCGAAGTGATCCGTGCCGAGGCACCGAGGGGGAGAGTCGGCACCGAAACATCGGTTCGACTCTCTGTCCCGGAGCCAAGGATAGATCTTCGGCTCCACGAGTCCGCCAACAGTTCCGACGGAGTCGAGGTCAACGGTGCCGACCGAGGAAGGGACGGTTCCAGCACCAAGGGCTCCACTATCATCAGATCAACATCTCCCGGCTCCGAAAGCTGAGTAGGCCTCGGAGGAGGATCAGATGGAGATAAGGGAAGGCCTTCGAGTCTCGACACCAATTGGGAGGAGACTGAAATGAGCTTGGACAGGGCCGTGTTCTCCATTAACTTCTGCACCACATGACCTACGTCTGTGTCGGAGAGGGGCCTGGAAGATCAGGTCGAAGGAACCGAGGACGGTACTGACCTCAATATAGCAGGAGGTGGAAGCTCCAACACTGGTTCCAAGACTCGAGGCTCGGTCACAGTAAGAAGTTCGACACTCTGCCCCGAAGTCTGTGGAACCGGTGAACGAACCTTAAACGAAGAACTCTGAGCCGATGACATGGGCTCCGATGTCTTCGACTCCTTCGAGGACTTAGAAGCCTGGTCTGACTTGTCAAGCGCCTCTTGGAAGGCAGGCTTCAAAAGACCTCTATCCATTAGCTTCCTGCGTCTATCTGTCATGACCCTTCCACTAAAAGAATGACAGATAGAACAGTCTTCTTGTAGATGGAGAGGGCCAAGACAGTAGACACAGGAGCTATGGTTGTCAGTGACAGACATCTTTTGCCCACATTGACACCTCTTAAATCCCGACTTGGCTTTTTCAGACATCCTGTAAGGAAAAAAATGTACCAATATCAAAAAACACTTGTCAAAAAGATTAGATGCAAGTCCACAAACACAGCAATAAAAATTGCAAGTATCAATCCTAATCCAGTAAGTAGGTGGGGTAGGCCCTAACACTAAATTTAAGATCCCAAAAAGATCAGATTATACAAGAAAAAAAGGTAAGAATTTAGATTATCTCCCAAAGTTGGTCAGAGCTCTTCAATTTCGATGCGATCGGTTGCAGCGGCAAACTAGATCCGAGGTAGAGGCAGAGGGAATTGTGGGAGGTAGGTTGGTCTCGAGCTTCTCCTAGATGCAGAGCTTTGCTAAGCGGCCAACTCGGAGCCGAGGATCGGCTCCGACACCCATGTGTAAGAACAAACGGCGAGATTGAACACTCTCACATCAAGCAAGATACTAAACAAGTGAATCAATTTACTTATTCACTGACTAACAGGAAAGCCCTACGGAGTCTAAGACCATTTCCAAGGCAGGTCTGAGAAGAAAAGCTCTCAATATACACAAAACAAATATAGACCTTCTTGGATCACAGACTTTTCCCAGTTTATATCAGACTGGAGCCACAGCCCCTCCTGACATTCAGTGGCTGCAAGTCAGATTAACTAAACATGGACAGGATGTGGGTGTGTCAGGAGTTTTTTTTTCTTTTTTTAAACTGGTCATTGTTCGTGAGTAGCATAAATAGGTTCATAGGTGTGTAATAGGCTAATGGCCCTGGTGCCTTTACAAGCCTAGCCGTAGAATTACCCTGGCATCATGCCACCTGACCTTAGTTCCTAGTGCCTCTGTCGAGTCTGCAGAGGGATGACTGTAGCAGTGCGCCATTCTGTAGGGACAAATCCTGAGGTGAGGCTGTGATTGAACAGGGCACACAGGTGAGGTGCCAGTTCACTCTGTAGTTCTTGTAGAACACAGCCAGGAATATTGTCAGGTCCACAGAAGCTGTATTTCCCATCCACTCATCAAGATTGGTCTTGAAGAGGGTCAGCGAGCTTCTCTGCTTGACATGTATGGGAAGTCTATTCCATAGCATGGGTAGTCTCTGGGTTATGAACCTGTCCCTCAAGTACATTCTGTTGATTGTGGTAATGAGGTTGAGGTGTCTGTAGCATGTGGTGCAGAGGGATTGGGAGTTCTTTAGATGCAGCATTTCTAACAGAGCTGGGTCAGACATGGATTTGTAAGTCAAGCAGAGATCGCCTCCAAGTAGACGATATGATACAGGGAATAGCTGGAGTTTTTTTTGAGTCTATCCATATAGGAGTATTTAAGGCCTAGGATCCTCTTTGTGAGGAACTTTTGCAGCCTCTCCAGTTGTGGCAGGTGTCTAGTGAGATGCATGCCACATGGGGCATTGTACTTTATGATTGGCCTAATGAGGGAAGAGTAGAGGGAGACAATGACCTCTTTCTTCCTGGATGCAAAACCCTTAGTAATGAAATGTGCCACATAGAAAGACTTTCTGACCACAGTGGCAATGTGGTAATCAAAAGAGAGGCTGCTGTCAACCTGTGTTCCCAGATCTCTTATAATGCCTTCTGTGTTCAGTGGCTGCCATTAATGTGGTAATTCATGGGAACCATGTTTTTCCCCAAAGGGGATAACTACTTTTTTCTGGCATTGAGCTTAAGGCCATGGTTCTGACACCAGTCGTTGGTCTCAGTGAGGCCATTCTGTAGGATGTCATCATCACTTGGGGAGTTAATAATAGCTCCCAACCTGCAACTGTCTGCGAACTTTGTCAGCCAGAGTCACTTCATGTTAGCCTGGACTTCAGAAAAGTAGATATCAAACAGGAGAGGACCCAGGACCAAACCCTGTGGGACTCCACTTATGACTAGTCGGCAGTCTGACTTGCAGTCAGCTATTTTCACACTGTGGGTTCTGAGAGCCAGTTTGCAAGCCACCTAGTGATACAGGGGTTGATGCCTAGCTTAGTGAGCTTTCTAGGATTCCCGAGTGGGGAATGGTATCAAAGGCCTTGGCCAGATCAAGGTAGGCTGTACGAACCCACCCTGCCTTCATCCACAGCTCTGGTGACTGACTCAAAGAAGTCGACCAAGTTGAGCAGGCATGATCTACCACTCACAAAACCAAACTGTGTGGGATCCAGAGTTTGGAGATTCCCTATATCGTCGTTTATTAGGTCCATGATGATGCGTTCCATAGCTCTGCACATCAGACTCGTCAGGCTAATGGGGCGATTGCCAGGGTCTGTAGTCACTCGTTTGTGCAGAGGGATGACTGTAGCAGTGCGCCATTCTGTAGGGACAAATCCTGAGGTGAGGCTGTGATTGAACAGGGCACACAGGTGAGGTGCCAGTTCACTCTGTAGTTCTTGTAGAACACAGCCAGGAATATTGTCAGGTCCACAGAAGCTGTATTCTTGGCCTTGGAGAGTGCTGTTTTGACCTGTGCAGCAGTAATACTGGGTGCCTGACAATCTACTGGCATTATGATTGGTCCCTTTGGGGAGGGGGGGTAAAGTTGGCACTGAATCTGTCGGCCAGTATATTAGCAATATCTGTTGGCACGGTATAGGAGGTACCATTGTGCAGTACCTCAGAGTAAATCTGGGTATTGCGGTGGAGATTCTTTACATAACTATATAAAGCCTTGTGGTTGTCTTTATTGTCTGCTGCAATTCTGTTTTCACAGCTAGCTTTACAGGATTTGATGAGGGATCTCAACTTTCTGTTGAGGCTAATAAGGGAGTTTTTCCAGTCTTGGGACTTCACCTTATTCCGCATCAGTTTCCTCCTCCTATTGTAGAATTTGTTTATGGCAGGGGACCACCAGATTGGCTTTTTTTTTTTGTTGGAGGAAAGCGTCTTGGTTCTATTGAGAATGGCGAGATCCATGCATGTGTGTTCGTACAGTGCATTGGTGTATGATTCGGCAAGTTATGCAACTATTCCCCATTTGCATGAGTGCCATGAAATTAGCCACCTCTGTTTTTAAGAGCCCAAAGTTAGCTTTGGAGAAGTTTTTCATGGTGGTTACCTTTGCGGGGGGGGGGGGGGTTGGGGATGTTGGATCTAACCAGGGAGGAGCTGACTATTGGTGTAGAGCAACAGTCACCCATGTTAGTAATGACCAGGTCAAGGATGGCCAAATTAGGGGTTGTACTGTGTAAATACCTTTAAATGCTAATGTACTAGCTAGAGTAATTAACAGCCATGTGGTATTAGTAAAGGTCTACAAAAATCATTTTGCAATTTAGACTTCTTCCTCCTAGAGTAGAGACCACATCTGCTATTTGTGTGTTGCTTATTAAGTTTCGTAACATGAAGGAGTATTGGACAAATGGGGGACAACTGCCAAAATTAAAAACATCTGAGGCAGCAAAAAATATATTTTCTTTCAAAAGGCTATTTCTGTAGCTTAGAAATTACAAATCTCTATGGAAAAATGGCATTGCAACATCTCAGAATGTGTGTGCTACAAGAAGAAAACCAATCTAAAAATAAATAGCTCGTTCAAAAGATGGATTTATGCATTATTGCAAGAAAATTACCTAAAAGGGCTAATGATTCAGTATGCAGCCCTTCTGCATGCTGCTGGAGAAAGAAGTTGTGCCACTATTTACTTTCCTTGATGAAGAGAAAAAATAAGGTTTTCAAGTTCAGGAAGAGTCCAGTTACATTCTTCACATCAAGGTAGACCATTAAAAAAAAAAAACTAAAAAAACAAATATACACCGCAAGGACTAAAGTAGAATTTCTGAAATATGTTTAAACTGTTCAGAAAGTTGCACTTTGATGTAAATCATTCCCAATATGCTTACCATAATAATAAGGTTAATTTACAGTGGTAAGTTTAAAGCAACACATTCTCCACACAGATACATAGCTTTAAAAACAGAGTGGGCATTAAACATTACCGTACATCTTCAAATATTAAACTAGAGTGATTATGTTATGTGATACACATGTTTCAGAGAGTTTAGTCTGAAATAAAGACCATATCGAGTTGAAACCACACCTGTTGCCTGTTTATTAAACTTCCTAATATGACACAACCCAGGTCTAAAAGTTCATTGTAAGGCTATATTAGGAGTCTTGAGTAGGATATATATCAAACTCTTGCATAGTTATAATTGCAGAGAGAGTTTTACAACAAGTCATGAAGATACGGCCACAACTGAAAAAAATCCAGTTACATAATCTTACAAAAAAGGCATTTCATCCTTCACATGATTGAGATACCCACATTTAAAAATATAAGTAATCACCATTTCTCATTCATTTTAATGAGATGCCGTAACTTTGTTGTTTGTCTACTGAATTAGCTTCATGGAGCTACCAGAAGTTTTTATGAATAAGCTGTCTCAAGAGTCACTTGCGTGGCTAATTATACAATGACTGCTATTATTTCATAGTGACAGTTGCATTTGTTGTTTTACTACACAATGTGTAGTGAGGATTATGCAAATAAGACATAGGTTCATGGGTTAACACTAGGCTGTTGATCCAGAGATCCTTAGTCTAGCCACAATATTCAAAATTGTAGGAACTTATGGACATGGCTTATACCCCTGCATTAATGGCTTGTGGAGTCACATCTGGGGTACATTAAGGACTGTCCATTCATTTATCCAGGCTGCACTGGAACAGGATCAAAGAGCTACTCTGTCTTATATTCAATACAATTCTGTTCCATAAGAGAGGAATTATCTGGGATATTCATGCATCTTGCCAGCAGGTCCTACTTACATTTCTGCAGAAGCTAAGATTTATTGAGAGTACTTAGGGTGTTAGTTTTGCAGAAGTGCAGGAGATTGCATTGGATTGAATCTTTTGTGGTTCTGTAGCCTAGACAGAGGTCACACTCTTTAAGATGGTCTAAAAGAAATACATAAAATTAAAAGCTGTAAGGTGGTCCAGGTAACTCACGCAAGACTTGTCCTTGATTACCTTAATGAGGAAATGTTGTGGTTTGCTAAGACAAGTACATACCAAATGGGCCATTACAATCTGTCAGATGATAGAGTGGATAAACTTCCTTAGAAGAAATACCCCTGAAGATTTGTTTTGCTTAATAAAAGAATTTCCTAAACAATGGATATATGGTGATCAAAGGCAGTGTCAACAAAAAAGTCCAGGTCCCTAATGACCAAGTCAGCTTTTAAAGGGGTGCCACCTATGTGGTAGTTAAATGGGCACAGAGTTTTGCCACAGGAAACCATGCTGCATATTCATTTGCACTTGGTTTTAGTTTGTGGTTCACACAACACTGGTGCATGTTGATCCCTTCTAAAGGATCTGGAAGTGGGAAGGGGAGTTAATGACAATATGACTGCAAACTTGGCCAGCCACAGGCGATCTAGGTCAACTTTGTCATCAGAGAAGTAAAAATAAAAGGGAAGTGGGCCCTAGGACTAATCCCTGGGGGGCACTCCTGGTAACTACCTTCTTGAAGAGTGTACACCTCACACAGTCAATTTTAAAGTTTAGTTATTTTTTAGGTAGCTTAATCTTATGTAGTTGAGCTTTTTTATGATCAGGTTCAAATGCTGATTGCAGGATTTCTTTTTTTGGGTAAGTTTTGCTCAAACAGGCAGGGCTCATTTGCCAGGAAAGATCGAAGTACTCCTACTCGGTACAGGAAAACTTGGCAGGACATCAAGGAAATTCCCCTATTGTTTTCATTAACATTTCTGGTTAGAGTGGAAAACAGGATGAGTTGCAGAGTCATGAAAGAACAGACTGCAAGTGGCTGTAGCTACTGAAAGTGTGGTTAGACAGGAGACCGATGTAACACAGTTGTGTAGTGGAGGACTGATGCTGATAACGTGAACAAAAGTCGGAACCTGAAATTAATGATTAGGACAAGTTGACGAGAATATGATGGGTACATGGGCAATGAAACTATCACAGAATGTCATTTTCCAAACACAAAAGTACCAGGCAGAACTAAAGGTGCAAGAACAACAATACACTTCAGAATGATGAAAGGGCCAGAGTTTCAGGAATTAAAAATTAAAGGAAAACTCCACCCTTTCCTACAGTTTAATTCAATCTTTAGGTTTCTTTTCTCCCTACAGTATGGTTCCAGGATTGTGTAGGTACCACAAACCTGCTTGTCCTTTTTAAAACTTTTATTTCCTTGCATTGGAGTCAAAGGAAGGAAAATCCCACCTATTTTTTTTTTTTTTTTTTTTTTTAAAGTTCAACTTCTCACATACTTGGCAGAGTTGTTAGTCTCCACCTGCATGACATATCATAGACAGTTAAATCTGTAGTTTACCCTGTCAGGTACTGCTGTCAATCTTGGGCAATTAATCCTGCTAATGTCAGGAACACAGCAGCTGATATAAAAAAAGAAAGTTGTGGAACTGTTTTCTACTGTTTTTATTGCAGACAGGAGGAGAACTTAAACATTCCCCTTTAACCCAATTGCTTTGTTTTGCTATGAATCAGGGGTTTAAAGGCAATTGCAAACTCTGACAAATTTATAAAAGCAGCAACACAGTATTGAAATGCTAAGCTTTAAATGTTGGCTATTTATAATAGTTTAATGTTAAGATAACCTAAATGCAGTATCAAAGATTTATTTGGCATTTAGAGAAAAATCAGAAAATATTTTTTTTTCTTGTAAAGTATCAATGCATTTACCATTTTCAAGCCCCCTCCCCCCATACACAGGACAGAAGGGCAGAAAGAGAGACAGGTGGCAACCCTATCAACTAGGTTCACAGATATTGTTCATAAAAAGGTCTTTTATGCTTTCTTGTGGGTTTACTATTACAAGGTCGAACGGCACTCCTTCGACTATACTATAGTCGACAACGGAAGGTCGTAAATGTCAAAGTCAAAAAATCAATCTAGGAACGGTGTTAACATGGGTTGAGGTAGGTGTTCGTATTATTCTGAACTACAAACATCTCCCCTACCTCGACCCATGTTGAAACCCATTCCTAGATTGTATTTTTGAGTTCGCGATTATCAGTTTCGACCTTCCGTTGTCGACTATACTACAGTCGAAGGAGTGCCGTTCGACCTTGTAATAGTAAACCTTTCTTGTGATATCCTTCTAGAAGAGGATGCATATCTGGTACACACAAATCCATTGCAAGTAATTCCCACTGACTGAGTCGGTCCCTTACATTGACAGAGTGCATGTCTTTATGGGGAGACACACACATACAGTTGCACAAAATTTCCATGTTGATTTGTTTTTCTTGAAAGGACATGATTATATGCCTGTGTATGTACTAAAGTTCTCCATTACACACACGTTTTTGTACACATGTACTTTTATATACATACAGCTATACACAAACACATACACACATACATACCAACATTATATTATATATATATATATATATATATATATATATATATATATATATATATATATATATTATACACACGTATGTGTGTGTGCGTACAGTATGGGTGCATACAATTCATTATTTATAATAAACATGGTAGAGTTAAGCATTTGTGCATACATTCTAGTAAATGTTTTACTTGGTCACGGTCACACGTTGGTTATGTGTTGCACATGCAATCTTGGTCCATGTCTATGTCAGTATTTGTTTTTCTTTGTATTTGTTTTTCTTTGTATTTCTAAGTGCATTTACCTTTGCCAATGTAGCCCAAGTCATAGCTGAAAAGGGTTCTGGGACCAGTTCACCTTCCTGGTGGCCAAAGTATAAATAAATATGAAACAGAAAAAAGGAGGGTGAACATGACAAATTAAAAGGATTAGAAAGCACATTTTAGTTCATTATTCATGAGAGGGAAAAGAAAACTTTAAACCAAGTCTGTCTGCTAATGCCCAATGCCTTCAGTGGGGAGCCCTACTACTTGTGATGCAGCAAGGATCATTTACTGCAGTGAGAGTTTTCACACCTCAGCATGAAAGTGGCGGGGGGGGGGGGAGGTATGTCAATTCTTTTAGGTCTACAAAAAGACTCCCTTTGCAAAAACCTGCTATTTACCTACTTTATTTTGCTGGAAGTGGCCAACAGCTGTTTATAGCATAGAACAAGCTCTGACAGACACATAAATGAGGCGTAGTCAGCGAAAAACAGAAGCAGCTCCATTACAAAAGGTATGTTTAGATGACTGTGCTTCAACAGCACCACTTCCTTATGTCTAGCATGACTCATATAAAGAGGACTTGTCAAAATCACATTACCAAGGCAAGCCCCTTCATCTGCCATTTGAGAGAAATGCACTAAAATTGTAAAACAAGCACTTGGAGTTATTTGAGGGATTAAAATAGCTCAGAAAAAGATACAATGAAGAGATTTTTTTTTTTTTTTTTGAGTTCTAAGATGGAGTGTTCCTTTAAGAAGCACACCAACAGACCTACATGGCGGCTGCTCATAGGAGTTGAGAAGACAGACTACAGTGCGAAAATTTCAGCTTTTGCTAGAAAAGAATTACCAGCTATAGTGAAATTTTACAAGACACTGCTACATCCAAGTAACACATATAAGGGTAATAATTTAGTACAGAAAAGTAGTTTGATGAGATTTTTTTAAAAAGGTATCATTCTGGATAGTACATTAATAAAATTATGCAAATACAGGTGAAGCTGTGCAGTGATTTTAAATAGTAGAAGACTGCTTATTCATATTAGGACTGATGCAGTTTCTCTGGAAGCTTCATTAAAAATATAAATAAAATGGAGACTGTGCAGAAGTTGTAGACTTGAAAAATAATGCAGTCCCAGTTGGTATTTGAGCAAACAGATGGGAATACATGCTAGAATTCAACAAAAATGGTGAATGCAGCATATTTCCAATATTTTGTGGCACAACATAATGAGCATTACAACACATTAATTGTTAATCCATATGTAAAAGCATACAATGTAGTGCATAGCAGCAGACTGAGCCCTCAAATACACTTACAATTACCTGGATTTTGCTCAGTACATTATTCTTTTACTGTTATCTCCAATCATGTACATATACATGTTCACCATTAGCCTTTTGCACTTAAAAGCTAATCATAATTTAAACAAAAAAATAAATAAAATAAGTAGTCACGGATGAAACAATTTCAGATTGCTTAAGCCTCTTCTGAAACATGCTCTGGCCTCCCCAATGAGGCTTACATCACCATTTGAGTAAATGGATCAGACTAATGCAAGGCATCATTGTCCCCTTTGGGGAGAGTGACGTCCCCACAAATGATCACATTAATAACGTCCTAAGCATGCAATCAGTAGTGAAGGATTTGGGCACCCAAGTTGATAGCAACCTGACTTTTGACCACCATGTTGCTTCCGTTGTACAGAAAGCCTTATACATGGCCCACCTCATAAGTAAGGGTATAGCATCAAGGGAAAAGGTCATAACATTCCTGTACTCTTTCCTTATAAGGCCTATTATTGAGTACAATGCCCCTTTCATGTACCTCGCAAAGCACATGCAGCAGTTGGAGAGACCATAGAGTTTCCTCATCAGGAGAATCCAGGGCCTCAAACATCTACCATACACAGATAAGCAAAAAGCCCTATATGGCCTCAACTTGGTCTGTGACATCAACAGGTCTTGTTGGCGGTACAGATTTGGGTCCCAGAGACTTCCCATCTATGGAATAGACTCCCTCTTCACGTCAAGCAGAGTACCTCTTTACCCCTTTTTAAGTGCAACCTGGATAACTGGATGGTAAACAGAAAATATACCCCTGGGATTTCACCCATGTCCCTGCTGGATAGGGGCATCGGGTGCTGACTTATCTAAACATGGGTTAAACTCTTGGCTAGGCTTACAAATGGCCTCAAAGTCAATAGCCTAGTAACCTCCTATGAACATCGATATGCATGAAGGCACAAGTCAGGGGACTGAGGGAGAAACTACTCAAGTAAAATCAGAACAAAAGTACCGTTAGTGGTAAATCGATATTGTTGTATGACAGAATACACTAAATGCTTTTAAAATTTAGTGGTCAAATCAGATATGTTTGAGCACTTTTTTCAGCTGGAGAAAAACAAATGTATCTGAGCACTTTTTTCAGCTGGAGAAAAACAAATGTGTATTTTTGTATCAAAAACAGAATATCATTTCCCTTACCCCCTAAGTTATGGTAACTTCATATAGGACAAGAGGATGCCCCGCTGCATACCAGAGTTAGAATTTATCTACCTTTATTTATTTTAAATTTGTTGACCGGGATAGTCCGTCTGGGTGTGAGCCCATTTTCAACGGAGGCCCATGGAGAAAAGCTCCAATAAAACAAGAACAACATTGATAGGTACAGTGTCAGTTTTACATAGAATTTAACAGAAATATCTAGAGACAATAAAGAAAGTACAACATACAATTGGCACTTTAGTTAAAAGGAGAAAGTTATTACAATATAGTAAAGTCATGCATGTGTGTATATGCTTGTATGTATGTATGTGTATATATATATATATTTTTTTTTTTTTTTTTTTTTTTTTTGAGGGCAGGGTTCCATCTTTAGTCGATCATTTGAGTATACTTTAATACGTGTACATATGTATACCCTTGCAAAAGAAAAGAAATCAAATTATACTCTTATTGTAGGTAGCTGATAAGTGGTGTTAACAAGTGGGAGTGGGGTATACATGGAGACTATAAATTTTAGGGGATGAAATTTGATGTGGGCTTATGTGGTATTAGCCTGGCTTGGTGCAGGAGCAGAGCCAGTTGTTAGTGAGGTGGGTCTTTGAGCAGAGTTTTGAATTGGTGTAGGCTGGTAGCATTTAGGATGTGTTGAGGGATTGAGTTCCAAAGTTTAAAAAGGTGTGGGAGTAGATGGCGTCCCCGGCTTTGTTGTTGCTTTTGGATACTTGCACGAGCGTTTTGTGTGAGGATCAGAGTTGCTGAGTGTTGGCATATGGTTGGAGTAATTGTTGTAAGGCTGGGGTTCTGTTTGGCTGGTATATTAGTTGCTGAGTAAAGATAAGTTGGGTATAGGTTAGTTGTTGTAGGAATTCTAGCCAATTTATTTGTTGCAGGGCAGAGCAGTGGTGGGACCTATATGGGGAGCTAGTGGTGAACTTGTCTATTTTATTGTAGGCAGATTCATTCAAGTTTGGTAAGGTCAGTTTTGGTTAAGGTTTGTAAAGATGGGAGAAGCAGAGAGAACAGTAGATAAGGGAGGAGTCCTAGTGATGCTTAGTCTAGAAAGGCTAGTTAGGAAAGGATTAATTTGGTAAAGAGAGCCTAGTTTGATGTGTATTTTTTTAATGGTTTGAGAGAGGTGTAGGTCGAATTTTAATTTACTATCAATTGTGTGGTATGTGAGCTGGTGTTTATGATTGTGTTGTTGGAGGAGTATATTTGAAAAGTGGCTGAGGGATTGGATGTTTTGGTGGGGAGAAAGAGCACGAGTTTGGTCTTGTTTGGGTTCAGTATGAGGTTATTGTTTTAGCCAGGATTCTACTTCTAGGAAGGATTGTTGTGTTATAGCCTGTAGTTGTGTTAGAGAGGGGGCGGAGCATATCAGGGTAGAGTCATCTGCATGTTGGATGACAGAGGCGAGAGATGTGGATTTATGGAGTTGATTTGTGAAGATAATAAAAAGTAGGGGGCCTAATATGTAGCCTTGTGGAACTATGTTAAACAGGGAGCAAAGATGATAGCTCCTGTTGCCATCTAACAGCCTGCTGGCATTTGGTTAGATAGCTGTGGAGCCAAGCTAGGGAAGAATGCTGATGTAATGTGGCTAGTCCTGACAACGGTTTTTGTTGTGAAACTGTGTCGAATGCCTCAGAGATCTAGAAAGATGGATGAGACGTATTTATTCTGATTTCTGTGTTCATTTATTGTGTTAGTTTACTGAGGAGGATGGTTGTGGTGCTGTGGTGGGGGCGAAAACCATGTTGTGTGTGTGACAGGAGGTTATTGGAGAGAAAGTAATTTAGAAGCTGGGACTGAATTCATTTTTCTAGTATTCTGGAGAGAGGTGAAAGAATAGCAATGGGCCTGTAATTAGTAAGCTCGATACAGTTGCCACCTTTATGCAGTGGGGTGATATAGGAGACTTTCCAGATTAGTGGGACATGGTTCTCAGGGAGCGCGGTTGAGGAAGATAGAAATGGGGTAGGCTACGACTTCGGAGGCAGCTTTGAGGAATTCTGATGGGAGGTTGTCAGCAGCTAGGCTGGTGGGCTTGAGCTACCAGAGTAGTTTTTTTTATGGTATGGGTTGGGACGAGGTTAAAGGAGGAGGAGTTTACACCATCACTGTTTGCTTCAGGGATTGTAGTAGTGATGTTTTGGTCATAGTCAATAAGTGAGTGAATTGTATTTATGAAAAAGGAATTGAATTGTGTTGCGATGTTATCATTTGATGGGGTTGTGGTAGAATTGGGGGTGGACGTACTACCAGATTGCAGGAGTTTGTTTATAGTGGCCCAGAATTTCTGGGGGTTGTTTTTGTTTCTTTGCTGTGCAGTGATGTAGTAGGCTTTTTTGTCCACTTTTATCTGGAATCTGGCTTTATTCCTAAGCTGTTTGAAAAGTAGAAGGTTGTAATTGCTTTTGTTAGTTAGCCAGTGTTCCCATGCCTTGTCCCTTTGTTTTAGTAGGTGTTTGGTGTTGTTTCTAAGCCAGGGTGTGTGGTGATGTTTTATTCTAGCTATTCTGCAGGGGGCCAGGCTGTTTAGATGTTGAGGAAGGTGGTGTTAAAGTGTTGAACAGCGTCATCTAGTGGTAGTGTTCTGAGGGGGGACCAGTTAATTTGTTGGAAGAGGGAGTTGAAAATGTGGGTATTAAAACTTTTTCTTGTTGTGGATTAGCCTATAGACTACTTGTCTAGGTGGACTAAGACAGTTTCTGATTAGGTATGTGGGTAGGTGGTCACTTATGGTACTGGGGAGGCATCCTGCTAGAAGTGGTGTGTTATTTTTATTTGCGAGTCCAATCCAGGACGGATTGTCTGTTGGAGGTTTTGTCTATTCTTGCGGGGTTTTGTATGAGCTGGGAGAAACCATATAAGTCTATGAAATTGGATGGATTACTGGAATTATAGGTGGACCAGTCAGTTTTGAGGTCACCCATAATTATGTTTTTTTGGTGGAAGGTTGTGGATAGCCAGTGAAGTACGTCTTCAAATGTGCTAGTGTTATCTCCTGGAGGGATCAAGATAGCCACTAAGATTAGTGTTTGTTCTTGTTGATATTCAGTTTGGTGATTAGTAATTCTGCATTGTTAGATGTAGGAAGTGTGATGTTGACAACTTCTAGGGCTAGACTTTGTTTAAACATTATTGCTACATCTCCTCCACGTTTATTTTGACAATCGAGTCTATAATATGTTGAACTCTGGGGGAAGTATTTCATTGTTTTTGACATGTGGCTTAAGCCAAGTTTCAGTCAAAATGGTTATGTCAGGGGAATGCAAGTCAATTAGTGCATGGAGGTCATGGACTTTGTTTAGCATACTTAAATTTATATTAAGGAACAGCAAGGAGTGTTGTTTGGGGAGAAGGGCTATGGTGGAGTTGATTGAGGTGTAAGTGGTAGTTGGTTTATTGGTAGTCTTGGGGCCAGGGTTGGGGTGGATGTCACCACGGAGTTTTAGTTTTGATAATATATGAAATAAAGTTGTTATAAGTTTGCTTAGTTGTTTGTGGTTTCTAAATAATGGTTAATTTGTGTGTCTGCTTTGATGGTAAGTGGGAGGTAGTCTATTTCTGTGTTGTTGTAGAGGTGAGTTATGGGCAGTGGAGAGTTGGTGGGGTGGTCATAGTAGATGGGGGTGTATAAGTTAAAGATAAAGAAAGGCTAGTGTGAATAAGTTGGCGATGTGTTGAGATAAGGTAGTAATTAGTGTTTTAGTGGATGTAATGATGTGTGTTTTAGTGAACGTAACATTGTGGCGCTTTATTAGTGTGCTGAGGTTGTTAGAGTGGGACTAACAGCGTGTGGTTAGTGTGTGTTATGAGATGTTGGAGGGGTAGGTGATAGTTGCGGGTTTGTGGGTTATGTGGTAGAGCAGGGATTAAATCAGACAGGAGGGTGACTATGTGGGAGGTCAGAGCAGCTGAATGTATAGGTGGATATGTATTTTATTGTAATGGTGATAGAGTAGGGTGTAGTGGAGATTGGCCTGTTTTGATTACAGTGTGTGACAACTGTTAGATGTGTATGAAACAAGAGGGCTGTTTGTACTGATAGCATCAATGTATTCATAGCATTTTGTAATGGTAAAAAGAGTAGGGATTGGTAAAAGGTTAATATGTGTGTGCTAATGGATGGGTGTTGATTAGAATTAGGGTGGAAATGTGGGCTACTTTACAATTCAAAATTGTACAGGTAGTGATTGGTAAACACGTGGGAGTGGTTCGGTTTAGATAAATTTGGGTGATTTAGGGGTGGGAGGGAATGGGGGCATGGCAGGCGAGAGGAGTGAAGCCCGAACGTAGCAAGGGCAGAACGGAGTGGGCAGAGCCAAGTTCTATAACTGCATAGCAAGGAATAGTCACTTAGACTACCAGGTACTGTGAAAAGTATCTTTGCAGCTGACAATTTTGTGGACTAGTAATTCTTGGAGAAATAAAAACCTTATGCCAGGAGCGAGTATGGAGTGGGAGAAATATGGACAAGTGTAGTGGGAAGGAGAAGAGTAAAACAATGATTCCAAACTAGAAAGTATTAGGTTTAGAGAGATCTCTGGTGGGGGTGGGGAATACTAGTAGAGTGCACTCCCTAAATACATTCTAACGAAATTTACAATCATAGAAGGGTTAAATCATTAATATACACCGTTATGTTCCTGTACTTTAAGTAAACCAGCCACAGACGTTTGCAGATGCAGCTTGCTGGTAGAGAACTGCTATAGGGATGCCTCACAGTGGTTATTAGCGGACAAATGGAGATCACACTACTGGAAGATGCCAAAACAGCAGGCAGAACAGTACTTCAGTCTGTCTAGTGGGCATTAAACAAGATATTCTTATAATACTGTCCCAGATCTCTTTAAAAGGGGTGTTTTAAAAGGGACTCCGATATTAGAAATGCAAATTTCATTAATGGAGCATTCTACAGTCCAGAGAGAAGACAGACTGCTGCCCCCTGATGAGTGTTCTACGAATATAAACTGTGAAATATAGTATTTCAGACTGGAGCAAACCATCACTACATTGGTGGCTGCTCTTATAGAAAGCAGCATGAGTGCTAGAAATGGGGAGCAGTCTCATCACCCCAAGTGGACAAGTTCTAATGATAATCAAAACAAGGTTTTTCAGTGACCTAAGCTCCTGCAACTTTCATTTGGCGATGCATTCCAAATTTGGAACTATAGCACTTTTCATCCTGACCCTGTTGTCCAGAACATGATTTTGGACTCTAGGATAAGGAAGGCATTTAAGTCTAGTTTTGAAATTTACTTTTTAGAAGCTTCTTTAGTGGGAGGGAATGACAGAGTCGGGTAGCAAGAGAGAGAAATGCCTTTTCATCCTCAACAGAGCAAATTCTAGAGATGAAGTCCTTTAATAGTTTAAACTTTCTGGAAGTGTAATGCAGGACAAAGGTCCAGCAAGGAGCCTGAATTAACTACAGAGGAAATTAAAGTTCGTAGACACTTATATTTTGGAGAGGCACAGTTGGAGGATAGGTTACTTCATGTTTCAATGCAAACTACAATGGTGATGCCCTGATTCGATGCATTGCTATAATCTTTGAGTTATAAAAGATTGTCAAATGAAGATGCATTAAAATGAATTTTAAAAAGTTTGTTATATTGAATCAGAAGTGGTCACTGCATTTCAAAAGTTACAGAGAAGACACCAGTGTTCAACAAAAAATGCAGATGCCAACCCTTACTGTCCATGGGTTTGAAAAGAAACATCTTTACCTTTGTTTATTGCAAACATTTGTGCCTGCAGATAAGTCCAAAGACGCTTCAAAATATTTAGTGTGTACAGCAAGTGCAAAAGTGCCAAGTGCTAAAACAAAACAGGATCACCTAAAGATAACAATAGCCAAGTTAGTCTAAACAATCATTCTGATCTGCCTTTGAATAATTTCTCACATCACTGCATTGCCTGTATCCTAACATGTCTAGATGGCGACTACTCAAATGCATTGAAAATGCTTTTGTTTTCTCCCTATTGTGTGCTCATTGTTTTTACTCATTGCATCTCTTTACATCTTGTGGCGGTCCCCCACCACCTCTGAAAAGATGTGCTCCACCCACTTTCCCAGTCAACAAAAGCAAAAAATAAACTGGGAGAGGTGTCATTGAGAAGGGAAGTCGTAATGAGGAAATTAAAGCTAGAAATCAGAGATGCTGCAGCCAAACTGGACCAAGTGTCAGGGGTAGCATGCATGACAGAATGCCAAACAAAGTTGAAAAGTAAGGTGTACAAAGCAGTCCTTTGACCAGTATGCCTGTATGACACAAACCTGGGAAGTGATGGCAGAGCCATTGTGGATGCTACAGGTGATGGAGATGAAATGCCCAAGATACTTGGCAGGAAGCACGCTGTAGGGATAGATTGGAAGAAATGATGACAGAGCAGAAGCCAAAAGTAGCAACAATTGCAGAGAATGTAAAAGAACAGATCAGAATGGTTTGGGCACGTGTGCAGGAAAGTAGATGATGATGATTATTTAGGAATGACAGAAGAAGGCAAGAGGAAATAGATGCCCATCGAAGAGATGGGTAGATTGCTAGAGAGAAAACCTGCGAGTCTGGAATGAATGCTGAGAAAGGTAGGAGTGTAGCACCAAATTGAGAGAGGTGACAAAAGATGAGACACCCCAACAACTCCATGTAAGAAAAAAATAGGAGAAAACAGGGTTAATGGTGATCATGAAGAATGGGAATCAAAAATCAGCTTTCATGACTTCTGAAATTACGTTACACCTTGTAAACTGTAGAAATCTAATTTAATATCTATCATAGGTAAATGCTGACTTTTACTTGCATTTATGATGGCAGAACAGATTTTCTAACAGGAAACCATGTGTGGTACTACTCAGTGGTAGACACTGCAAATGGGGCAAGCAAGTTAATGTATGAAAATGGAGGCAATGGCAAGTTTGACAAAAACACTACATATAAAAAATTGTGCATTCTCAAAGGAAAATATTCTTTGTACATAGTCTTTGCTTGACAAAAGGTCCTACAGCACAAAGTGAAGGAAGGAATCTTATCTAGAGCAGCTTATGACACACCTAAGCATTGCTAAATACTAAGCACTTAACAGAAAACAAATAGGTAAAGTCATGAAAGCAGTGACTGCATGCTGTAACACGCCATATCCTTTTAGAGAATTAGATGCTGTAGATTGCTTAAGCTATACCAGAGAAACTTGCAGCTGTGCCGTAGGAGTAATGTTACACGGTTAAACAAAAAAAAAAAAAAAATCAACACATACTGCTGGCAATACTGACATGGTTTTAAAACCTGTATGGATGCCTTTCCCACTGAATAATGTTACTAGGTCATACTCTAAGTTACAGACTGTACATTTGTCATTTTTACTGGGCGAGGTTCAGCAGAATCAGAGTAAACAATTACATTGTGCTACTCAATTAAATACACACAACAGACTGCAGGTAATGTTCTTACAAACCTGTTGTTGCTTGCCTTTGGGCTTTTCCCGGTTAGGGGTCACCACAGTGGAACTCCGGTTCGCTAATGATTGGCAGTAGATTTTTACGAAACACCGAGGTGCCAGCTTGACACCCAACCTTCAACGAAGGCACGCCCATTTACACAAGCATGTCTTTCGAACGCTTCCCAACCGCGGGGAGGACATGCAGACTCCACACAGAAAGCACTCCCAAACCAAGCCGAGAATCGAACGGGAGAACCTCTTGCTTTGCTGTGAGGTAACAACTCTACCGCCATACCACCGCGGCATGTACATATCCAAAAATATTTGGCAGATTTTCCTTGCACAGTTTTATTATACCCAGTGAGGATTGCAGAAAGCATGAGAGCTTTCTTCTAGGTTACAGTTTATACTGTTGTTAAGGGGGTGTGCTATCCACACTTCTCCATAACAGTATGAAGCTTCCATAGCAGCACTTGCATCAGCTTCTCATGCATCCAGCAATGTGTAGTGGCAATTTGCTTGGCTACATACAAGCACAGCTAAAATAAGTAGCACGATTTTTTTGCTGTTTATGTTTTCAGAATTCTGCAGGCCACCCTTCCAAAGCCAATTCTCTAATCACTGACCAAGTCAGCTGTCCAAATACGTATCCACAGATCAAATGCACATGAAACATCATTTGCTTAATATTGCTGCAACCTATCCCAACAGGTTATACCTGTAATTTCGAGTCTGGGCAAACTACAACAATCTCCTTTACACTTAGGCAATAAAACCTGAAAGGACAGGCATATAGGGATATGGCAATAGAATAAAACTTTGCATCTTTTTAATAAATGTCACAGCTGGGCAGATATTAGCATTGCCAAGTTACAACTCTTGGCTGTCTCCTGCAGTTTCCTCTTAGGTATCTTCTGTGTCAAAATATATACCCTATCTGCCCCTGTTTATTCCCCCCTGGGTCATTCCAATTTCCAGTTACATGTCATTAGGTGAACCTTTAAACTGACCAAAGCTATAAGTGCAGGCACATGTAAGAGTTTAATAAAGTTTTTTTTCATTACCAGGTCTGTTGTGTTTCTTGTATTTATTATTTTTTTATTGTTCAGTTGTTTATGCATGGAGGCTTACCCCATACGCTACTTAAAATATGCCAACTCAAGATATTACACTACACTGATAAAAAGAAAATTCCCCCACCCCTGATGTTTCCTGATCTCAAACACAGAAACAAATGGTAATTTAAATAAGTCCCATTTCAATGAGAAAATAGCAAAGAAAACAACTCAACCAAAGCACGGCCAGCAAAACATAATATACTCCGAGTTAGTGCTTTCACGAACCCCTTTCACTTCTTCAGACTCTAAAAATTATTAGACATCCAAAAGAGTACTTAAATAAAAATTAAAAAATTAACCAGCCAATAAGAAATTCCAATCACAACGTAGCTCAAGCATTTAAAGAAATAGTAACAGCAAACTAAAAAAATAACTCAAATAAATGTTAAAATAACAGTAAAAAACAAAAACCCAAAGAAGCTCCTATATAATAAAATTTCAAACTAGATGAAGTGGTCAGTGACTCAGTTACAAATGCATATACACAAACCTTTGCAAACTACGTTGTGTTCTTTCTATACAGAAATCCTCGCATCTGTTAATTCATAAACAATTGTAAACACTGTAAATCATATTAGATGTTAAAATGGCAGAATGAATACATGTAAAAACAGCAAACAGTCATTAAGAACACCTGACTCCATCTCTTGGTTTAGAGTTGTACAAGACGTTTCTGACTTACTAAAGTTGTTGTTGTTGTTCGATATATTTATCAATAAAGGGCCATCTCCTACTCATGTAGGAATTTTGATTATACTGCCAAAACCATGCACACATTTGTATCTACCAAATATACTATAAAAAAGCATCCATACATCTATCCATCCCATACACCCCAAAAACACCCACATATCAATCCCCCCACCATACTACCAACAAATCTACCCCCCCCCCCATATGCTACCAAAAACATGCACACACAGTGATCTCACAGCACAAAGATAAAGTGTTTACTGTGCCCCAGATGACTCATATTTGACAAGTCGCATGGGCATGGATGGGCTGCAGGTGAGTCAGTTCACCCCTCTTTAGGGGAGGAAGGCAGTCTGGGCTCGCTGCTTAGTACAAGTCTGGTGAGCTCAGTGCTACATATGGAGCAAGCCAGTTAGGAGAATGCCAGTGCACAGAAGTATGCATGCACCTTCCAAGGGCAGCAACTCTGGAGCTCACAGTGCTGCAGTGAGGAGAGCAGAGTTACGGCACTCTCGCTCGCAGCAGTATGATGCCACACCAGCATTCTCTATTTGTTCAACACCCCAGATTTGAATCCGGTTGAACCCAGAGTAAGTTAACAAATGAGAGGAGCTAGTGGCAGCTGATGGTCCGTTACAGGGAAAAAAATAAACAAACACATATGCACATATCTAACTCCATGCACAAACCTATCCTATATACTACAAAAAGTAAGCACACATTTATCCCCATATAGTAAAAAAAGAAAAAAAAAAAGGCACATGTGCCTCTGTCCCCAGATATTCTAACTAAAATCAAGGGCACATCTATCCCAGTTACAGTACCAAAAAGCATGCACACAGTTATCCCTCCACAATATAGTAATAAAAGCACACATGCATGCATCTCCCAAATATACTAACCAAAAGCATGGACACATGTATCCCCAGTACACTATCAAAAGCATGTGCATAACTATTCCCCATGCATTATGAAAGGCATGCACACATCTAGCCCACATTAAATCATGATGCCAGTATGCAGAGCACACTTAATTCTTGAAAACTTTGTACCAGTCATTTGCCTGTCTGATATTATGTGCCAAATGCAGGTTAAGAATAGCACTATTTCATATGCCCGCCTTACTATTTCATCTACCAATAAAAAACACTCATTCAACTCAATGCATAAAATTTCTGTTTTTGGTTGCAGGCACAGACAGCCAAACAGGATAAAGGATTTTTTTCCCTAAATATTAGGGACATTAAGTTGTACACAGTAGCTGGAAAAATGGTTCAGAACAGGAGAGATTTTATGAGGAAATGTCAGTGGATACCTGAACATCCGTACTACACGCCCATTCTTCTGCAACATCCGTACTACATGCACACTCTTCTGCAACATCCGTACTACATGCACACTCTTCTGCATCTTTGAGGATTAGGTATGGTGTAGGAGGGGGGATGCCTCGCTTTAACTATCGGAAGGGACAGGTTTGCTGCAGTTCTGCTGGTCAGAGGCAGGAAATGTGGATTTCAAGCTCAAGGCTGTTAAGCAGCTTTGGTAGTTGTAGAAACGCAAAGCTGGTCAGGGTCATATGTTAGAAATAAATGAGCAGAATGAATTCCAAAACCAGGAGTTCACAGAAATTAAGTTTATGGACAACGTACATGTTTGCAGCAGAGATGGTGGTTCTGACAGCTTCGCTGTTTTTTACTTGGTAAAACCAACCAGTAAAAAATAAAGAATTTAACCTGTATATCAGGCGTGCAGGTTAACTTGCACATTTGATATACAGAGAGATTTATTTTTTTGGCTACCAATTGGTTTTACTGAGTGGACAGTGCATACCTCACGAATTTTTTTTTTTTTTTTTTTAAACTAGTGCGGTATTCTTCACTTATTGGCACTGATCATAAATGGCTATTTTCAGAAACAACCCTGGTGATGTAATCTCAGAAAAGTACACAGACTATCAAAAGAAAGGTAATACAATGTTTTATGCAGGATATAGAGAAAGTAGAAATATACATGTATGCGCACATATATGTGCAAGTGCGTACACACACACAACTTTTGTGCGTCACATCCTGTGATACAGAGAACATATGGGCTACCAAAAATTCGTAAGTCTATGTTGAATCCACCAATGTGCCCAATTATATTTTGCTCTGGGTGGCTCATGGAGCTTTTGGCTATTATGTGGAGAAACAGCCAAGACGGTTTCTAGCCAAGATCCCGAGGATACTGACAGATAAAAAAGTTTTCTAACTAGTTTTTAATCAGTGGCATACAACTGCCCAGATGGGTGATTTTTTTTTTTGTTAGAATTGATATGCTATTCCCAATATGGGTAGAAAATATATGGACATATTTATTGATACTTAATCTCATTATTGGTATAATTGCTGTTAATCTGTTTACTGATGGATCTAGTTTTAAAAACATTATTTTGTTTGAAAATAAGTTTGCAGGGAACTGGGGTAACAATGGGCACCGTGTGTGTTAGCAGGTATGCAAATTTGATATTGGCAGAATGGGAAAGGAAATAATTGGTGTGCACAATATACTGTATGTTACTACAGGTTTGTGGAAGATGGATTCTTTATATGGACTGGTTCTAATAAATGTTATACAAAAACTTTCAATGAATCAAGTACCACAACTTTTTTGTAATTTTCTTCTGCATTTTCTAGTGACAAAACTGACCTTTTGGATGTCACTATTTTAAGAGTACTAGATGGGACTACAAGTTTGAGGGTATTTAAGATTATTCTTTCTACATTTTATCTGAAAGAACTATGCATCCTGACATGTAAAATATTTGTAAAAATTCCAGAATAATGCAATAATACAGTCGCAATGGTTCATTCCCCATTATAAACAGATTCTTTCCCACCAAATGCAAGAGCACTCGCGTTTATACCACAGTAGCACTAAAATGATACTTAGCCCTCTCCAAATGTAACTAGAGTCATCTAAAAATGTACACACACAATGGCTGCTCCAGCAAAGATGCCCAAAACAGGCCTAAAAATACAACTTATAAATGAATGATCTGTACAGCAATACATAGAATAGAAAGATTACATTTTCAGAGGAAGCAGTTCTAAACACTGCTTCCCCGATAGCCAAAGTTGCATCTATGGACTTGAATGGAAATGTCGCTGCTCATGTTCAGTGGTGCAGTCACCGATGATCATCTTGCTTATTTCTTCTAACAACAACTAATTAAATCTTAACATCTGTCATCAGCCAGTGAATGCTTTCTTTAGCACCATATTCAAAAGTACTTGAAACAAACACTAAAAATCAGCACAAACTTTCTTTCCAGGACTGGACAAAAACAGGGCAGGTTGTATAGAAAAAGCACTGCAAATCCACCCTTATGATTCCTAACTACCTTTAGGATGTAATATCTTGATGGAGATATTTCAATACTGGGAATAGGTCCCATTTAAAGAGAACTGTTGATGTTCCTATATGTATCAAAGTACCTTGTGATTTAAGGGACTGCTAAGCATCCCCCTTTACAGCCCTCAAGTTTTTGGGCACTACTTTAATAAAAAGCCTTGTGTTTTACCAAAGCATGGCCCAAATAAATTTAATTTAACATAGCCATTGGTGACATCACTTTAGGGATAGCCTGAGTTGCATCTCTAGACTTCATACTGGCATACATATAAAAAAATCATTTTTATTTTAAATAAACTGGAAGACAAACATTCACCAGTGAAGTGAAAATGCTGTTAGACACCTTGTGTATCACATCCCATCATGCCTCTCAAACTTCTAGCACAAGAGATCTGGAAAAAGCCTAAAATTATGGGGGGACAAAGCCCAAAAAGCAGGGACAGATTTTAAATATTTTTATAAACTTAGGAAGTTGCTGGACTAACGGGATTTGTGTTGTTATGCATTTCCTGAAGATATGAAGTCAAACTCAAATTCATCCATAACCCCGTTAAAGATCAGAGTGTGTGGCACACCTTTAAGAAGCTTTCCAGTAAGTCAGCATATGCATACAAGCACTGAGCACGTCCAAGCAAGAGTGCCATTTTGAGTGAGCAGACACAGTGTGAGCATGCAAGTATGCAGTAGTCAGATAGTTTAAGTTTGATGCTCTTGCTATCCATTGTGATGTGTTCCTATATAATAAACTACTTAAACACCCAATCCTCAAAGTCTTCTGAATGCACATAAGAGTGACATGGTGTCAGAATGGGATCCAGAGTTACAGCCATGAGGCAACCGGTTAAAGTTGGAGGCATATACAGGAGGGGACCATCCGTACTGCTCAAACGACTCACAAAACAGGTCAGAAAACAATTCCAGGTACTAAAGCTTGCTTAAAATGGATTTATTTTGCTATAAATATAAAACAAAGCACTCAATGCTCGAAATACCTTTCTTCTTAAATGAAATGTCCGAAATAGACAATGATAAAAATATTCAAAATAATTATGAAAATGATTGAAGACATCAGAATCGCATAAAATGTAGAGAAAAGGGAAACAACCATATTTTTTGCTATGTGCTACTTTTTCACGTTAACTAAATCTATTCAAAATATCTGACGTGTGCAGTGTTTGCAAGTGTGTACAGTCCTGCAGTGCAGTTACTTCACAGAGTACAGTTATTTCAAAACATACTTAGCACAGTACAGTATTTCAAAGAGCTTATTGTGTATTTGAATATTATTAGAAGTACCTGGTGTGTGTGAATGTTCATACATAATTACAAGGGCCATTTTGCATTGCGTTTTACTATAATCTGTGGGCATGGCAGAAAGCTTTTGCAGATCCACAACGCTTGTGTTTGATAATACTGCAGAAAATTGGTGTGTGTTTGGGCAGGAATACGATATTTTCATACAGGCTGCTTTTTCTGACAGACGCGCATACTTTTTTAAAAGCATTTATTCTGCTTAATTTAGTTGGTTCAGAGGCCACTGAAAGAACGTTCATTTGTGTATGCACCTGCTGTGTTTGCAGGGGAGGGGGAAGACCCCCATATAGTGGTACCGGCTGAAACAAGGGAAGACCCAGAGTGCTTAAAAATGTAAATTTAGAGAAATGTGCAACTCCCCCAAATGATTACAATGGAAAGGCACTTATTTTACACAAGAGATCAAAAGCCTGGTGAGACTTCTGCAGCATATATAACTGACTTGAGAAATGAAGCTAAAATATGCAGATTTGGTGATTTGAGAGGTAAGCTGATAAGACAGACTTGTGTGTGGTACTAATAATGACGCAGTGAGAGATATTTTGCTTTGAGACACTGATTTGACATTAAATAAGGCCCATTGAGATTTGTCAGACATAAGAGTTTGCAGAAAAGCACACAACTATCTTACAAATGAGAAGAGCAATGGAAGGCACAGTGACAATGCTTATGTTGATAGTAAGCAGCACATGGATAAAAGAAACAGGCCCAAGCACATGGCAGTTACTGCAGATCCTGTAATAGTTCCTGGGAAACACTGATTCTTTCCAGCAAATTTCAGAGCATGCTCAGTGAAGCACAACGGTGAGTCAGCAAAGTCAAAACATGTCTCCCCACCCAGCTTTATAGTCACCGGTCATAACTGTGGTGGAAATCACAAACCCAAAACAGAAAAGAAAAAAAGTGCCTAGCTTTTGGTCAGCAGTGTCACTCTTGCAATAAGTGGAATCATTTCAAAACGTTTTTTTTTTTTAAATCAATCAAATAAGGCACATTCTTTTATTAAGAGAGGGCATTCCAAGAGGCAAGTTGATCAATTACAAAGCTGTGATCCTACTTTTTAAGTTGATGGTGTGTCTGTGCTTGGTGAAACAGCTGATGCAGTAGATTTGTGGGCAAAGAATGAAATCTTTTGTACTGCTTGGATTAATGGGAGTCCTATATGCTCAAAGTACAATGTTATGTCAGCAGAAACATTTGCTAGCATATACGCTGCAGAACAACTTGATTTGATAAAGTGTGTGAAGCTGGTTTCTTATGGTGAAGAGATTCAAACCAAAGGCTCAGTAATGCTTTCATGTTACCCAGCTGGGAACAGCTATGACTTGCAATTTTTCATAGTCAACGGACATGTGCAGCCATTATTAGTAAAAGTTCGCCATGCAAGCCTGAATGACAGAAAAAAAAATAGTTTGGGCAAAATTTGAACTAAGTATGTTGATATTTTTACAGACAAAACTAAGCAAACTACCAGTTGTGTGCTGCACAAGGTTAGATCCAGAGGTCAGCCCATTTATCAGACCAGCACAGAAAGTTTCAGTAGCTATGCAGAGTACAGTCAAAGCACAGCTAGACAAAATGGTGCAGCAATGAGTAATTTGTCCAGTAGATGCACCTATTTAATGGACATCTTCTATGGCAGCAGCTCATACGAAAAGTTCAGATGAAATCAGAATATGTATTTATCCAAGAGATCTGAACAAAGCATTAAAGACATCATCCAATGCGCACAGTTGAAGAGGTCGCTGCCCTCATGCCAAACACTACTGTTTAACATCTTCAATACAGGGAGATCATTTTTGGCAAATTTGCTTGACCGAAAATCTTCATTAACCACATTTGGTATGCCATTTGGAAGACAAGAGATTTCTGAGAATGCCATTTGGAATAAATTCTGCCAGTGAAGTCTTTCAGTAAGCAATGGAGCAATTGTTTTCTGGCTATCCATGTGCTATTACAGTAGATGATATTCTAGTAGGAGGCAATGGTGAAGCCAAACAGGACAGAAATCTCAAGAAAGCTCTGGAAAGAGCATGTGATGTGAATCTTAAGCTGGACCCTCAGAAATGCAACTTCCAGCTATGAGAAGTTACTTATGTTGGTCGCTTGTTTATCAGTTCAGGCTTACGACCAGATCCTTCAAAGCAAACAGCAATTCTTGAGATGCCAGCTCCAGACAATGTCCAAGCCCCTACAATGTTTTCTTGGCACGGTCAACTATCTAGGCAAGTTCAGTCCAGACTTAAGCCAACTTACAGCACTGCTCAGAGAGCAGACATGCAAAGATGCAATTTGGTCATGGTCAGAACAGCATCAGAGAGTATTTGATGCCCTGAAAAAATAAGTAATGTACTTACCATAACATTCCATGCGAGTTGTTCATCTCACCCTCATTCTTTACTGATGGGTTCGGAGCCAATCCCTCTGCTCCGAGTTGGCACCTACTGCAAAGCTAAAGGATTTCAAGTAGCTTGAGGCCAAGTCCCTATCCCATGATGCACCCAGAGTTACCTCAGATCTTGTTTGCTGCGTAAAATAGTACTATATGTCATTCTAGAACTCCATAAGAGAGAAAGTATAGAAGAGTTGAGTGACCAGGAAGGATCTAGCATCTCGGTCTTCTGAAAGCCCAGGAGGGGGTAGAAGGGAGGGACATAAGAATGAAGGGGAGATTAACAACTCACATGGAACGTTATGGTAAGTACATAACTTCTTTATGTGAAGGTGTTCTATCTCGCCGTTCATTCTTTACTGATGGGTAGCGTCCCAAGCACCATCAACCTCGGGTGACTCACGGGAGTATATTTCTCAGGACCGTGGATCCAAAGGAGGCCCAGTCAACTTTGTAATGAGTGGTAAAGGTATGAAGTTTTGACCAAGTGGCTGCTGTGCAAATGTTATCAATAGGAAGTCTGACAGAAAAGGCAAATGATGTAGAAACTGCTCTGGTTGAGTGAGCTTTGACTTTATACTGCAAGGGCATATTGGCAGCTGAATAAGCAAAGGTGATGCAATCAGATAACCATTTAGACAGTTTTAGCCATTGGCATACCCTTCCTGGAATCTGAAAATGAAACAAAAAGCTGGTCTGATCGCCTGAAATCTTTGTTCTATCCAAATCAATTCTGAACTGTCTGAGAACATCAGGTTTGTGCAGCATGTACTCTAAATAATTGAAATGGTTGGAGAAGAAAACTGGCAAATCAATAATTTGGTTGAGGTTAGATTCAGTGCAAACACTGGGTAAGAAAGAGGGGTTTGTTCAAAATGAGACTCTGTCAGCATGAAAAATCAAATAAGTAGGCTTGATGGATAAGGCCTGGAGCTCTGACACACTGCGGGCAGAAGTAATAACCACTAAAAAGATGGTTTTCCATGACAAAAATTTGAGGTCACATGAGGAAGCTGGTTCAAACGGCGGGAGAATTATGTGGGAAAGCATAACATTTAGATTTCATGGAGAATAGGGAGATTTCACAGGTGGTCTAATATGAAAGGTCCCTTTGAGAAAGGATTTAGATAATGTGTGTGAAAATATTTAATCCTTCAAATCCCAGATGAAAGTTAGAAATGGCAGCAAGTTGAACACTGACCGTTGCTGCTGCAGCAGCTCCTTTATTAAATATCATGGTTAAGAATTCTAGAATTGAGGCCATAGGGGCTTGGTAAGAATCAATATTGTTTTTAGAGGCCCATATGGAATTTTTTTTCCATTTGCTAAGGTACAGCTTCCTTGTAGACTATTTATGAGAGAATAGCAGAATTTGCTTAGTCTCAATGGAAAGGTTATGGAACCTGGCTATGATGGGAATGGGAGCAGCCAAGCTGTCAGCTTCAGGGACTGCAGAGAGGGATGAAGTTCCCCTGACGAGTACGTCAGAAGGTCTGTAACTAGGTCCAGAATCCAGGGGTCCTCCAAAAGATGAAGTCGAAAGAAGGGGAACCAAATTTGACAAGGCCAATAGGGGGTTATTTGAATGATGGTCCGTTCGGGGCTTTGGCTTTCTGTAATACCCTTGAGTATCAATGGGATTGGTGGGAATGCATAGAGGAGATCCGGGGGCCAATCGCGAATGAGTGCATCCTTTGGTGCTTCTCCCGAAGGGGGAAATCAGGGCGAAGTAGCTTCTTCATTTGGAGTTCATGTGACTGGCAAAAAGGTCACAGCAAGTCTGGCCCCATCTTTGGAATATCCCATCCACTATTTCCGTCTTGAGGGACCACTAGTGGAGCAACAAAACTGCTCTGCTCAACTTGTCTGCTATCACGTGTGTCCTGAAAGGTTTCTTGGGCTTTTCAGAACCACATTTTCCCTCCCCTTTGACCCTTGGGGTAGGGGTCTGGTAGGGGTGGAAAAACAGACCCCGACAGCTGACAGTCTTTCTGTCCTGCTCACACCTGATTAAAGTTTCCTTGACTTTGGGCCCAAAAAGGGACGAGCCATCAAAGGGGGTATTCACAAAGGATGACTTGAAGGGCTCTATGAAGGAACACAAGCACATCCAGGAGAGTCTCCTAAGAGCAATTCCTGTACCCGCTGCCATACTCGATCCATCAGCTGCATATGATACGAGGTGCATGGATGAGTACACTATGGAATTGAGGATAACAAGCTGGGCAGCAACTTTGTCTGTAGCTCCTGAAGCTACTGTACCCTGAAGAGCATCTCCCAGCTCTTTAAGGCGATCTCTTTAATGTCTCATAAAATGGGTTAAATAGTTAAGCGAACGAAGTGCAAAAGTCGCTGAACTAAACATGCGCTTCCCATATCTATCCATGATCCTAGAGTCTGTTAGGAGGATGGACAGATGAAGTTTCAGACATTTCCTTTTTGGTGGCTGCCACCACTACCATGGCATCAACTGGCACACCTTTGGTCAGGAATGATTCATCTAGGGGGGCGGATATGAACTTGGGCCTCCTAAGGACAGGCTCCATAGTATCCAGACTCCCATGCCCTTCGTGAGACCAGCAGCTGCATAAGCTCATCGAAGGGTAGGGAACACCCAAGAGGTGGAGGGCTGAGAACCGAAACCTTCAGGAGGACAGATTTTTTCTCAGTAGGGTTGGTGGACTGCCAGTCACCCCTCTGCTCAAGGATTTCCAGTATCTCAGCAAATGAGACATCGCAGAGGGGGACCGTGGGGACCCTTCTGATTCATCAAGTCAGTGTCTGATGTTAAGGACTCCTGAGGGGAGTGTTTCCTATTACACAATCTCTTCCTGGGAGCCTCATCAGTGGGAGCTTCTGGGCAGGTCTCTGAAGAGCATGGGTCACTGAGGCTCTGGGTCTCTGCGCTTAGCAAGGATCTGTGAGGCAGAAGCAGACACAGGCGCTTTAGATGAAGTCGGACCCAAAGTAGCAGATGTCTTGGGAGACATAACTCTCCTCATGGCTTCAAAGGCACCTCTGCGCCAATGCAAAGGGACTGATGGATCAGAGGAAATAGTAGATACCCCCCGGCACTGGGACACTGGGCTCAGAGCCCGAGGTAGGAGCCGAGCTCATCTGAGCCAAAGCCCCGAAAGGCAAAGTTGGAACAGACAAAGCAGTTAGACTATCCTCCCCAGACCTGACCAGAGTGTCAGCTCCTAGAGTCCTCGATCGGCGCTGAGGAAATCAGAGTGAATGCAGCCAAAGACACTGGAGCAGGTGTCTGCTCCGAAGGCTCCACAATCAGCAAGTGCAAATCCTCTGGCTCTGAAGGAATGGTATGATTCGGAGGAAGAGATCTAGCTAATAAACGGGTCTTCGGCTCCGAAGCCGCATGGGTTGGAGCCAATAATTTGGCAAAGGTCAGTGCCTGTAGAAGCTTCTGCACCACCCAATCCACATCCAAATCAGAAAGGCTAACAGAAGACCAGGATGATCAGACTGATGGTACCAACTGAAGTAGTAGCGATTTAGGTGTTTCAAATACCGGTTCCAAAACCGGAGACTGGCTCCCGAAAAGAAAAGCTAGTCTGCTCCGAGACCTGTGGAGCCGATGTCACAGATTCTCGATTTCTTTGAATCCACAGAAGCCTTGGAGGACTGAGGACTTGTTAGATCCATCCTGGTCACTCAAAGCTTCCTGAAAAGAGAGTTTCAACAAACCTGTCAATAAGCTTTCTTTTTCTCTCTCTTGGAGAGCTCTAGAGGAAAAAGAATGGCATATAGAGCATGTTTCTTGTAGGTGCAAAGCACCCAAGCAGTGGGCACAATTCACATGGCAGTTAGTAACAGACAGACATCTGCCCACATTTAGGGCATTTTTTTTAAACCCTGACTTAGGGTGTTTTTCCTTGTCATCAGCCATGACAGAAAGGACACACCCAACAAACCGCAATATCTAATAAAAAAACAGGCCAACTATAAGCACTCAAAAACACACAGTGAATTTTAACAAGTAAATTAACTCCAAGTAATCACACAATAGTATTTAACAATATATGTGACAAAGGGTCACTGAATAAAGAATTTTTGTCAAAGTTAAACAGGCCTATAAGAAAATGAGGCCAAATATATAGCCAATAAACAGCACACAGGGAAGGGAACTTTGTAGATAAAGATTTAAGAGCTTATCTAACCTAAATATCTAACCCACTATTGTGAAAAACTAAATACTTTCTAATTTCAAAAATTTTATTAAAGTTTTACTGGCCCACCTCCGATCAGTTGCAGCAGCAAACTAGATCTGAGGTAACATGGCCTCGAGCTACTTGAAATCCTCGAGCATTGTAATAGGTCCGGCTCGGAACCCATCAGTAAAGAATGAACGGAGAGATAGAACAACTTCACATCGGTAGATTGCTAACCCACCAACTCTCAGCTACTAGGATATTCACAAACCAGTTACTCTTTCCTGTGATGCTAAGTTTGGTCTACATGCAGTCATTCTTCTTGATGCATAGGTCTACCATCTTGAGCTGTTACTCAGAGATGCAGTATGCCCAGAATGAGTAGCTTTTAGCAACTGTGTTTGCCCAGAATGAGTAGCTTTTAGCAACTGTGTTTGCATATTCAAAGTTCCATGTTTATATTTATGGTTGACCTATCCAAATCAAAACTGACCACCGACCTCGTTACTATTTTCAGAATAACTGAAGTTGTATGCATAACCTGACTGCAACGTATGATGCTCAAATTGCAAAAGTACAATTTCAATCTTGTTTACACAAAAGGCAAACTTTTTTATCTTGCTGTTACCTTATCCAGATCACTCAGAAATACCACAGAACAGCATAATTATGAGCGACTTGATTTTGAGGTCATGGAAGTGAGAAATCTCTCTTCCACACATCTTGATTAGCTCAGAACTCGCACAGCTTTACATCCAATTCTCCAGAAGCTCAACCACTTTATCAGTCAAGGATGTCCTTCAAAGCAATCTTGTTTACCAGTAGCAGTGAAACTTTATTTTCCATACAAAGATACGATTTTGTCAGACAATGGCATCATCATGAAAGGCCCTAAGGTGATAGTTTCAAAATCCTTGCAAGAAGAATACATTCAGATTTTGCATCGTGGCCACCCAGGTACCAATTCAACCAAAAGAAGGGTGATGGGTCTAGTATTTTGGCTTTTTATTTCAAGAGATAAAAGTACTTTCATCTTGTTCAGTATGTTCATAGGTGTGTACTAGGCCAACAGCCCTGGAGCCTTTACAAGCCTAGCTCACAGAAGTGCCCTGGCATTATGCTGCCGTTAGTTCCTGGTGCCTCTCAAGTACAGCCACTGGAGTGATCCCCAGGGTGAACTTTCTATTTCCCATCCACTCATGATTTCTCTTGAAAAGGGCCAGTGAGGTGCTCTGCTTGACATGTATGGGAAGTCTATTCCAGAGCATGGGCAGTCCCTGGGTTTTGAACTTGTCCCTCCAGCATGTTCTGTTGATTGTGGTAATGAGGTTGAGGTTCCCTGGAGCCTGTGGTGCGGAGGGATTGGGACTTCTTTAGGTGTAACATTTCTAACAGGGCTGGGTCAGACATGGCTTTGTAAGACTCTTAATATACTATATGAGACAGAGAAAAGCTGGAGTTTTTTTGAGTCTGTCCATATAGAGCATGTGTTTAAGGCCTAGGATCCTCTTCTTGAGATACTTCTGTGGCCTTTCCAGCTGTTTAGTGAGATGCATACCAAATGGGGCATTATACTCTATGACTGGTCTAATGAGGGAAGGGTAGAGAAAGAGGATTACCTCTTTCTTCCTGGATGCAAAACCCTTGGTAATGAGATGTGCCACATAGGACTTTCTGACCACACTGGCAATGTGGTGGTCGAAGGAGAAGTTGCTGTCAAGTTGTGTTCCCAGATCTCTTAATGCCCCTTCATTGTTCAGTGGGCTACCATCAATGTGGTAATTAGTGGGAACAGAGTTTTTCCCAAAGGGAATGAGGATGCATTTTTTGGCATTAAGCTTAAGGCCATGGTTTCGACACCAGTCGTCTGTCTCAGTGAGGCCTTTCTGTAGGATGTTTACATCACTTGGGGAGTTAATAAGGGCTCCCAGCTTGCAATTGTCGGTGAACTTGGTCAGCCAGAGTCCCTCCGTGTTGGCCTGGACTTCTGAGAAGTAGATGCCAAACAGGAGAGGACCCAGGACTGATACCTGTGGGACTCCACTCGTCGGCAGTCTGACTTGTCTGCTACTTTCACGCTGTGGGTTCTGTGAGCCAATTTGCAACCCACCTAATGAAATAGGGGTCGATGCCTTGTTTGGAGAGTCTATCAATAATTCCTGAGTGGGGAATGGTATCAAAGGCCTTGGCCAGATTGAGGTAGGCTGTATGAACTGCCTTGCCCTCGTCCACAGCTCTGGTGGCTGACACAAAAAAGTCAATAAGGTTGAGCAGGCATGATCTACCAGTCAGAAAATCAAATTGCCTGGGATCCAGAGTTTGGAGATTTCCTATATCCTTGTTAATTAGGTCCATGATGATGCACCACATAGCTTTACATATCAGACTTGTCAGGCTAATGGGTCGATAATTCCCAGGGTCTGTAGTCAGTTCCCCTTAATGGAGAGGGATGACTGTAGCAGTGTGCCATTCTGTAGGGACAAAGCCTGAGGTGAGGCTGTTACTGAAAAGGGCATAGAGATGTGGTGCCAGTTCACTTTGCAGTTCATGTAGAACACAGCCAGGAACATTGTCGGATCCCATGGAAACTGTATTCTTGGCCTTGGACAATGCAGCTTTAACCTTTGCTGCAGTAATGTTGGGTGTATTATTGTGACTGATCCTTTGCAGGGGAGAAAGGGGTAAAGTTGGCACTGAATCTGTCGGCCAGTATGTTGGTAATACTTGCTGGCTCAGAACAGGAGGTACCATTGTGCAGTAACACAGCAAATCTGGGTATTGCAGTGGAGATTCTTGATATAACTGTAGCTTTAGAGGTTTTGATGAGGGGGATCTCAACTTTTTGTTGCGGCTAATAAAGGAGTTTTTCCAGTCTTAGGAATTCACCTTTTTCTGCAACAGTTTCTTCCTTCTGTTGTAGGGTTTGTTAATGGCACAGGACCACCAGATTGGCTTCCTTTTTTTTGGAGGAGACAGTCTTGGTTCTGTTTGGTTATGGCTAATTCCATGCATTTATGTACGTGTTTGTACAGTGCATTGGTATACGATTCAGCGGTCATGCACCTATTTTCCATTTGCATAGGTGCAGTGAAGTTAGCCACCTCTGTTTTTAGGAGCTCAAAGTCAGCTTTGGAGAAGTTTTTCATGGTGGTTACACCTTTGCTGGTGGTGTGGGTGGGATGTGGATTTCCATTAATTAGTTTGCAGTCGGATCTAACCAGGGAGGAACTGACTATTGGTGTTGAGCAATGGTTGCCCATGTTGGTAATAACCAGGTCAAAGATGTTGCTTCCAAGAGCTGGGTCCAGCGCACTGGAATTAATGAATTCCAGGAAGCGTTGGGCAAGTGTATTGGTGCACAAGTAGTCACCCAGTATGACAGTATTTGGTTGGACCCCAATAGTTTCCAGGGTGCTTAGGAACATGGAATGAGAGTCTTAGGATATGGTTGGGGACCTATAGCAGGCTACGACCTGAAATTGCCATCTTACCCACTGTTAGTTGTACCTGAAGTATCTCACATGCATTATGCTGGGCCTACTGTTAGATGTACCTGAAGTATCTCCGATGCATTATGGTGGGCTACTAGTCTGGAGGTGTGCATATCCTTTTATGAATATGGAGACGCCACTGCCTTTGGAGCTTCGGTCCATTTTCTCGTGCGTGGAATGAGTTATAGCCTGGTAGCATTGGGGTACTTTCTGCTGCTTTAAATCAGGTCTCTGTTACAGCACAAATGTCTATGTTCTCCATTTTGAAGAGTGCTTCAAGTGAGTGCATCTTGAGATTTAGACTTCTAGCGTTGAGCTGCATGACTCTCAGATTGCATTTATTTACAGCTGTTATAGTGGTAATTTGGTCTTTGGAACACCACCTTAAAAAGGCACTATAGGGGTGGCAAGTGCCTTAGCCAGTATCCGGAAACCTAGGGGTGACACATGCAGGCCACTCTGGCAAAGCATTGAGGTCTGTCAATCATGTCGTCCTAAGCAGATAGATACTGGATCACCCTAGAATTACACCAAAAACTCAAGTCAATCATTTTCTGCTAGTACTGCGGTATCATTCTGGTTAACAGTAGGATGCTGCTCATGGCTAGAGTCATACCTGCCTGGGACACATAATCAGAGAGGTCCACCATGTCTCTTTTCATGTAGTCCAGGGAGGTATGTCTCAAGTCATTCACACCCCCATGGAAAATGACAGTCATACATGTACTTGTTGTGGAGTGTCCTGAGTGCATGTGTTGTGTCAGATCCTGGCACCCGACAGACAGCTGTTACCTTCTCCTTATTCAATCTAGTGAGTGGGACGTCAGTGTGCTTCACTACTGAGTCACCTATGATTAGTGTATTGGGCAAGCTGTTTTGCCTTAGGGGCTTAGGTTGAGGGGCACACTGTGTAGGTGAGCTGTCTCTCTTGTGATTTGAGCTGTACAGGGTGGTAGAGTGAGTTTCTGATTTGGAGGTCTCTGCTGTTTGGGTAGATTTCTATTGACAGCCTCCACGAAGGTGGGAGTGTGGTTTGTGGAATAGGTTCATAGGTAGATACTAGGCTATCTGCCCTAGGGCATTTATAAGCCTAGCCAGAGTGTATTTGGCTTCCGCCTCCCTATTAGATTAGCCTACTGTGCCTCTGTAAAGTAGGTCACAGAAGGTACCCTTTTAAGGATTAGTTTACTGTGCTTCTGTCTAGCAGGGACACAGAAGAGATCTCAGGGGTGAATTTGCGATTTCCCATCCACGCGTCCAAATTTCGCTTGAGGAGGGTCAGCGAGGGGCTATGTCTAACATGAATTGGGATTCTATTCCAGAGTGAGGGGGAGCCTCTGGGAAATGAATATGTCCCTCCAGCATGTCCCATTTATTTTTGTGCTGAGGTTTAGGTCCCTGGAGCGTGTAGCTCTAAGGGACTTGGATTTTTTGAGGTGGAGCATGTCCATTAATTCTGGGTTTGACATGGCTTTGTACATAAGGCATAGATCACCTCTGAGTAGGCGGTAAGTAACTGAGTAGAGCTGGAGTTTCTTTAGTCGAGCTGCATAGGACATCTGTTTGTAGCCCATGATCCGCTTGGTGAGGTACTTTTGGGGTCTCTCCAGTTGCTGCAGGTGTCTGGTAAGGTACATCCCAAAAGGGGCATTGTATTCAATTATGGTTCTGATGAGTGACGAGTACAGGGGCACAATGACCTCTCCATCTAGATGCGAACCCTTTTGTGATAAGGTGGGCTATATAGAAGGTCTTTCTAACTACTTTGACAACGTGATTATCAAAGGAGAGATTACTATCTACGTTGGTCCCCAAATCTCTAATTACTTCTTCCGTACTTAATGGATTACCACCTATGGGGTAATTTGTGGGCACCTTGTTTTTCCCAAAGGGGATGACTATGCACTTTTTAGCATTTAGCTTGAGGCCGTGGCTCTGGCACCAAGCATCCATCTCTGTGAGACCCTTTTGGAGGATACTTGTGTCAGCTGAAGATTCGATTATGGCCCCCAGTTTGCAGTCATCTGCGAACTTTGTCAGCCATAATCCCCCCGTATTAGCTTGAACCTCAGAGAAGTATATACCGAACAAGAGAGGTCCCAGAACTGAGCCCTGTGGGACGCCACTTGTAACTGGTTTGGATTCGGACATGGCACCTGCGATTCTGACCATGTGGGTTCTATCTCTGAGCCAGTTTGCAACCCATCTTGTGATATAGGGGTGGATATTTAAGTTGGTAAGCTTATTTATGATGTCCGAGTGGGGTATTGTGTTGAAGGCTTTTGCGAGGTCCTGGTAGGCTGTGTGGACTACCTTGCCCTCATATATGGCTTTGGTAACTGTTTCAAAGAAATCAACTAGGTTTAAGAGGCAAGATCTGCCCTTAAAGCCGAACTGGGTAGAGTCCAGTGTCTGGAGGCTCCCAATGTCTTTGTTTAGGAGTTCCATGATAATACGCTCCATAGCTTTACAGACCAGACTAGACAGGCTTATGGGGCGATAGTTTCCGGGGTTCGTTGTGGCACCACCTTTGTGGAGTGGGACCACTGCAGCTGTACGCCATTCTTTGGGTACATATCCTGTAGTAAGGCTAAGTTTGAACAGTGACTTAATGTGAGGGTTCAGTTCTTCTTGGAGCTCGAGCAAGACACAGCCTCAGACACCATCCAGTCCCATAGATGCTGTGTTTTTTTGCTTTAGAGAGGGCAGCTTTCACCTGTGCATCTGTGATGTCAGGGAGGTTACATTCAGTTGGGATAGGCATTTGCTCCTTTGGGGGGAATGGGGAATTTGCGCTGAATCTGTCTGCCAGGCTGTTGGCTATGTCTGTAGGTTCGGTATATTTTGTACCATTATGCAACAATTCAGAGCATATCTGGGAATTTCCGCCCATATTCCTGACATAACTAAAGAAGGCCTTCTGATTATCTTTAGTGTCTAGGGCAATTTCTTTCGAAACTGGCCTTTGATGATTTTATGAGGGATTGAAGTTTCTTTCCAATACTGATCAGAGATGCCTTCCCTTTTTGGGATTTTGCTCTGTCATGTAGTAGCTTCCTCCTTCTGTTGTATAGTTTATTTATGGCCAGGGTCCACCAGACCGGTCTTCCTGTTTTTGGAGGAGTGAGTCTTGGTTTTATTTGGGATAGCACGATCCATGCATTCCTGCAGGTGCTCATAGAATGCATTTGTAAAGGATTCTGTGGATTGGGCTGTATTATCCTCTGGCCCAGGGGCTTTGAAGGATTCCACCTCGGTCTTGAGAAGTGCAAAGTTGGCTTTTGAGAAATTCTTTACAGTGATTTCCTTGGCTGGGGATGGGGACAGGATATGGATGTCCAGGGAAATTTGTTTATGGTCTGATCTTACCAATGAGGGGTTTACCTCTGGTGTGGAACATAGAGTCCCCATGTTGGTGATGACCAGGTCCAATATGTTGTTCCCTCTTATGGGAGTGGTGACCAGTTGTTCCATTGCATTAGAGTTTATAAATTCAAGGCACCGTTGGGCGAGGGTGTTTGGGCTTGAGTAGTTTTCCCAGTCAATGTTTGGGTAGTTGAAGTCACCCAATAACACAGTGTTTGGAGAGACCTTCATATTCTCCAGTGTTCTCAGGAATGCCAAGTTGGGTTCCTGTAACAGGGAGGGTGTTCTGTAGCAGGCTACAAACTGAAAGGCAATTTTGCCTGATGTTACACATGAATGGTTTCCGATGCTTTGTGCAGTGCCACTAACCTGGAGGTGTAGGTATCTTTGATGAATATAGATACTCCCCCTCCTTTTCTGCTTCGGTCCGAGTTTTGGGGCCAAAACGCATGGTATGAGTTATAACCTGGTAGTGCTGGGGTGCTCTCAGGAGCCTTGAACCAGGTTTCTGTTACTGCACACACATAGATTTTATCCATACTGAGGAGAGCCTCGAGTGCGTGCATCTTGAGGTTTAGACTTTTGGCATTACCTTTAGTTTTTTATCCTTGGGTTGTCTATGGAGGTGGGTTTGCCCTTTGAGCCTTGCCTAAAAAAGGCACTATGGGGGTGGCAAGAGCCTTGGCCAGTATACGAAAGCCTAAGGGTGACAGGTGCAAGCAGTCCCTAGCAAAGCAACGTGGCTTGTCGAGCATGTCATCCCAGGCTGACAGACACTGGATCCCCTTTGAATGACACCAATACTTTAGTCAATTTTTGAAACTGATCATTTTGTCTTTATACTGTGGCATCATTCTTGGTGAGGGCAAGATGCTACTCAAGGCCAGAGTCATACCAGCCTGGGCTACATGGTCAGAGAGCTCCTCTATGTCTCTTTTCATGTAGTCCAGGGAGGTACGTCTCGGGTCATTCACACCAGCATGGACAATGACGGAGTCATACTTGTACTTGCTTTGGAGTGACCTGAGTGCTTGCGTTATGTGGCGGATCCTGGCACCCGACAGACAGCTTACAGTGACCTTCTCCTTGTTCAGTCTGGTGAGCAGGACGTTAGTGTGCCGGACAATAGAGTCCCCTATAACAAGTGTATTTGGTGCGTTGTTTGGCCTTAAGGGCTGTGACTGTGAGGCACACTGATTTTGTGAGATATGTGATTCGTAGGTATTGTTGAGGGGTGGCTGTTGCTCGGATATCTGCTTAGGAGGTCTTTGCTGTTTAGGCAGATTTTTATTTAGAGCCTCCGAGTATGTTTTTGTGTGTTTGTGTGTGTTTATGTGTTGGGTATGCAGATGCAATAGGTTTGTGTGATGACTGGATTTGTGGTGTGGGTGGTTAACTTTTCCTCCTGACTGACTGTGCTAGTCTTGGGTTGAGAGAGCTCTGCCTCCAGTTTGGCTGTGTAACTGCATCTCTCACATGTATTAGAGTTTGTTGGAAGGAGGAAAGGGTTGTCTGTGTACATAAGGCAATTGCAACATTGTCTCAAAATTCCCAGATTCACCAGCTGGACTGGAGAGTAACCGTGAAACTGACCCTTGGACACACCAGATTAGTATAGGGAACTGATTTTTTACTGATCAGATTAGGGAAGAGAACTGATTTTTCACTTGATCAGGAAGGACCAATCGGGAGCCTAATACTTATGAGAAGTCAAGGAGGGTGTAGTGCTTTAGTTAGTGTTTCCTTATAAGAGCTGAGCAAGTGCAGGGCTTTAGAAAGAGAATAGAGAGATTACTTTGAGAGTTTGAACAGTTCTAAGGGAAAAAGTGAAGAGCAGACTTTGTAGAGCCTGGAATAGTTTAAACCTGTTTAGGCAGCGCTGCCAGACGCTGCTCAGTGTGCAAAAAAGAGAGTTGTAGGGTTTTAAGACAGAGAGAGATCAAGGAGTTTAGAATTGACCCAAAATGGTCAATAAAACTACAGCTTCTAGGTAGTAACCACTCCTCCAGGGACAGGCAAGGCTGTTCAGTGTTAACCACTCCCACTGGTGAACACAGCGACTTCCCTTAGCCCAAGAAGGACTGGCCTTCTAGAAACTTCCAAACAGTTCAGAACAGCAAATCTGTAACTGAACTTTCTTAACTTTCAGAAAGTGGGAAAAAAAGTAAGATTTTTTTATTTTTCTTTTTGTTGTAGTTTAAAGGTAGCAGAGATACACAAGCAGCAAAATAATCACAACAGTGCAATAAATGACCCCACACGAGTGCTAGGCCAAAATCAGGTAAAATGCAGTTTTTAGAGAAAAAAAACTATTTTAAATTAAGTGCAACACAGGAAATGCAGTAAACAGGCTCTAGATGTGTTCCAAGTACTGTTACAGATATAAACTTTAGCAAGCCGGAAAATGCCAAAAAGTAGGCGGCAAAGCAGTAAAACTTAACAAAAAATTAGAAGAAAATACTTAAATCACAAAAGTGGCTCCTTTTCTTCTCTCAGCGTTTTCTCCCCTTGGTAGGTGCTTCAGCAGCAACTAGTCAGCACTGCTGGGTGTTGGCTGATTCAAATTGGTTCGAGATCGACCTACTTCCCAACCTAAACTTCCAGTACTGTCATTATGTTGAAGTGACATTTTTCTGTCCATGGTGGTCTGCACAGAGTTATTTCTGACAATGATGCACAGTTTACAAGTCAGCAGTTCAAGAAATTTGCAGAAGAGTGGGACTTTGTTCATATTATGAGTAATCCTGAATACCCCAAATCAAACAGTTTAGCTGAAAGTGCAGTTCAAAGTGTAAAACAGCTAAGAGAAATCCAGATGTGACAATACCAATGTTATTCTAAACTTGTTAAATCTTAAAAACATTCCTCATGATGATCATCTTGGTTCACTTGCCCAGAGACTTATGTCAAGACAAACCTGAACTACACTACCAATCAGTAGTAATTCATTGGTTCCATGTGCTAAAAACAACAAAGCAGTAAAAGCCCAACTGTCGAAAAAGCGTTTGCCCTGGAAGTCTTACTATGATAAAACCAGAAAACTGCTCAGTTCATTGAAAAAAAGGAAGATGGTGAGGATGCAGATGTCAAAAGGTTTTGATCACATCGAATTTGTGAAACGTGCGTGTCAAGAGCCAAGATCATACATTGTGAAATCACAAAGAATGGAATTCAGACGAAATCAAAAGCATTTGTTTCCAGTGTCTGAACAGCATCTTGCCAGTGACAAAGACCATCTCTCAAGAGTGACTTGTCCAATGCTCCTATTCCAGAAGACAGTCAGTGAGCAATCCCCGTTCCTGAGAAAATCCCCAAGACTCCTCAAGCAAAATATTCTCCAGTGACAGACTGTCCCTGTTGCTAAACCCAGTCTTAATCTCACAAGATCAGGTGGCATCTCGAAACCTATTTCCAGATACACGGCAACCTGGACATGACTGTTTTTCTGTTTGCATAATTGCATGCTTATTGAAATGCCATTGTTTATATGGGACGGCTAAGTAAAGAGGGAAGATGGTATATCACACACACTGATCTACTTTAAGAAGCTTTCCAGAGAGTCAGCACATGCATACAAGTACTAAGCATGTGCAAGCAAGAGCACCATTTTGACTGAGCAGCCACAGTGTGAGTAAGCAAGTATGTAGTCAGTTCATTTAATGTTCTTGCTATCCATCCTGATACGTTTCTGTACAATTAACTACTTAAATGAACACCAAAGTCTCAACGTCTTATTTACACACTGGGTCGGGGTGTCACTTCAACAGAGGCAGTCATCTAGAGCCAAGGTTTACACTGACGTGTGACTAGCCCTGCCACTGTAGCCAAACTCAAAAGTATGTCATTACTTAAAATGACTAATCCTAAGCGATTTGCCAGAAAACCACAAATTTTATAAGGAACCAATCAAAAATGATGCAAAATCTGGACATTCTGTGAAAATCTCAACAGCTGAGAGGTATGCATTGTGTAAAGGTAAAAAAAAAAAAACTCATTAGTAAATTACTTTAACCATGTATCTGAAGAAGATATTATACTAGCTGAAACATTGCAACACAGCCATCAAGTATACGATTTTTTAACACTCCTTGCATTTAAAACTAATTTCAATTCCCAAGTACATTCAGCTTACATACTATCAACAGCAGTACTGCCAGTCACAGCCCTTGTGCTGATCTTGCCACACAGTAATCCAAAGTTTACAAATATCAAGCTTTGCTTTCAGAGATGAAGTTTAGAACAGCTTCCTGAAGATGTACCATTTCTATCCCAGCCCCTTACTGTAAATATTCATTTTAACTCTTCCAGTAAACACTAAAAAGTAAGCACCGGTCCCCAAACATATTCATGAGCAGAGTAAACCGTGATCTCGCTTAAGAAAAGGCCAGAAATGGGCTCTGTTATGGGAAATGGGTTGGAAATACTAAGCTGAATGGAGGAAGAGCAGAGCCACAACTCTGTGCTGAGATTCCAGACTAGAGGCTTCTGAGCTTCCTAAAAACCGTAAGTTGTCAGTTTTCTTATTTTTCCATTTATTGCACTTTCTAATGCCAATTTTTTTATATATATATATATATATATATATATATTTTTTTTTTTTTTTACTGTATTTTATTACTATTAAAACTGCAATGTTGTACTGCAACTGTCTGCCTTACTGAGCCTGTTAAATCATTTTAGTTACAGTTTTCACTGTTTGTAAAACTTTTTTATCCATTTTCACTGTTTGAAAGGTATTAACTGGAAATTTTCTCCATTTGGTAAGCATCTGTTTGTATGTTCAGATTTTCCTTCCAAGAAGTGCATCATACAACTAATTTTGTTTGTAGTTAAAAGCATTCTGTAGAGAGTGTCATTGCTCTTTTTTATTTAAAACTTTTAGTCTCTCTTTACTGTTTCTCTGCTGTGGTAAACATTTCTGTAGTGTTTTCTGCCTAAAATAGTGTAGCTAGTAGCTGTAGCATAGTCCAGATTCAAGGTTGCGGTTTCTGGACCTGCTTTGCTTGTAGTGGCTGTTTGTTCTGAGCACATTTTCCGGGCTATCTTGGATTAGAAAGGGTCTTTCTGCACTCTAGTGAGAGGAATGTGCCGATTGGTCCCCGTCTAGTAAAAGTTGGCTGGTCTAGGGCTTGAGTAAGCAACTCATTGGTTCTTTTAAGCTTTTTTAAAAAATGTTTTAGGTTTTAACTTTCTGGTATTTAACCCCCACCCTTGTGAGTTTCTGCTTCTTTGCTTATCGCCCAGCACCACTGACTGCCACGCAATTGTGAACCACAGCCGGACAGATAATTTTTCCCTTAGATACAGCTGTATCCCAACAATGTAGTTCCTTATCTTTAGCACATTTCTGTGCAAAGAAGCTAGATTTCTGTGTTAATAGAATTTTCTATTTTTTGTGGTATTTAAATCCATGTTTGAGCTGGTCTGTACATCACGCACCACAGCTGCATTGTTTTTTAAACAATTGCGAAGTATTCTAGTTACAAATTTTCCCTTAGTACCACTTGTGTGATCACCCAATAGTACGTCTCTTGACCTTCAACCCTTTACCCCCTTAGCTCTCTCTGGCCTCTGTCCCTCAGATTGACAAATATGGATGGACAATACCTTATGGTTTCTCCTGCCAGTCTGGTTGATATGGGTATTCTGAGTCAGTGTAGCAACTGCCTCATGTACATGGACAACCCCCTGCTACCACCACCCAGGAACACAATTTGAGAGAGACCCAATTACATTAAAGAACCTAGATTCTATGCTCTTTCCCTCACAAGCCAGTATATCTAGCACTGAAAAAGCTGTCAGCTCGCACACTACACTGCACACACACACACACACACACACACACACACACACACACACACACACACACACACACAGATCCTCAACAAAAACATACCCAAACAAGAGACCTCAAGGCAAAAACACATGTGAACTCCACTGCCCACCACACCACACATTGTCAACACACCTGTGTCTCAGCCATTAAGGCCTAAACATAAACCCAATGTATTAGTCATAGGAGACTCCATTGTGAGACACACAGATGTGCCCCTCAACAGGCTGGATAAGGAGAAAGCCACGGTTAGTTGTTTGTCAGGTGCCAGAATCCACCATATCACCCATGAACTCAAGTCTCTCAACAATTACTGTTATGACTCTGTCATAGTCCACATTGGTGTGAATGACTTGAGACGTACCTCCCTGGACTATATGGAGAGAGACATGATCAAGCTCGCTGAATGAGTCTCCCAGGCAGGTATGTTCCTAGCCTTAAAATAGAATTCTACCTTCACCCAGAATGATGCCTCAGTAGAAACAGAAAATGACTAACAATTGACAATTTCTGATGTCATTCCAAGGGGATCCAGTACCTGACAGCCTGGGAAGAAATGATCGACAGACCATGATGCTTGGTCAGAGATGGCCTGCATCTGTCTCCCTTGGGCTTCAGGCTTCTGGCAAAAGCTCTTGCCTGCCCCATAGTGTTTTTTTTAGGCAATGCCATGAGATCAAAACTACCAACATGAAAACTTCATTAAAACGCAAATTAAAGGTCATGCTGCTAAACACTAGAAGTCTAAACATGAAACTGCACTCATTGCAAGCATTCTTAACCTGGAAGATGCTGACACTTGTGCAGTCACCGAAATCTGGTTCAAAGCTGTGGAAAGCACCCCAGCCATACCAGATTACTCATCCGGTTATACACTGACCCCAAACCGTGAACAGCAAAGCAAAAGGAGGTGGAGTTGTAATTAAACACACACACACCTGCAGTCTGGTCACACAGTATGATGCACAGGAGACACTCCAGGTGCAGTTAACCACTGACAAGACCCCTATTCAAATCATAGCTAGCTACAGGCCCCCCAACTTTGGATCAAGATACCCACTCCACCTATCTGAACCTCTTCAAATCTATCAAGATTTAACCCTTTACCCTGATCTTGGATGACTAACTATCCAGCCATAGACTGGAAGAACTACTCATGCCAAAACACAAATGCCCAGAGATTCCCTCATTTTGTCAATGCATATGGCTTGGCCAGCTGGTCAACACCCCCACGAGGTGATAATATCTTGGAACTTGGTATTAACCAACACTGAGTAACCACTGCAGCATCCCTACAGTGTCATCCTCCCTAGTAAGATCCTACCACAAAGTGGTCACTTTCAAAGTCACAGTCTCCCCCAACCCCACCCCAGCTAGGGTGAACAGAACCTCTCCAAAGTTGATTGCAACCTCTCAAGGGAAGGTATAAACAGTTCCACAGCCCCATCCCCCTCCATAGGGCCTGGCACATATGGCCAACCCTACACCAAAGTACTTTATGAGCATTTATTTAGCTGCATGGAATCAGGAATACCTGACAGGACAAAATCCTCCTCCTCAAGGAAGAGTAAACCTGTCTGGTGGACATCTGCAATAAATAAGCTCTATAATAAAAGGAAAAAAATTGCTGTCCAGGACCAAGGAGCAGGTGCCTAATTGGAAACAAGCTCTCCTTAGCCTGAACAAGAAAATAAGAGCACTAGTAAAATCCTCCAAAGCAGAGAGTCCAAACTGACCACATCTACTAAACACAATCAAAAGGCCTTCACACGTCTGCAATCTCAAAGGAAGCACTCAGATCTGCTCAGAACTGATGGTCAAGGACACCACATATACAAACGCCATAGATATAGCCAACCTGCTGGCAGACGGTCAGTGAAAACTTCACCCCTCTGTCCCCCATCAGTATATCAGGACATCCTCAGTACCTGCCCCCTCCCCTTATCTCTAGAGAGCAAGTGATCACTGCCCTCTCAAAGGCAAAAAATACAGCCTCTACGAGACCCAATAACACCCCAGGCTGCATCCTACATTAACTCAGGCAGAGCTTGCCGCACCATTAGGCAGCCTGTTCAACCAAAGCCTGAGTGCCGGCTTTGTCCCAGCTGAGTGGAGGATAGCCACAGTCATCCCTTTGCACAAAGGTGGAGTGTCCATTGATCAAAGAAATTATACACCCATCAGCCTAACTAGCCTGATCTGCAAGGCCATGGAAAGGATGACCATGGAACTCATTAACAAGGACATTGGCAACCTCCAAACACTCCATCCCACACTTGATTTAGTCAAGGAGAGGTCATACCTGTTAAATCTAGTTGACATCTTTGAGATGGTCACCAAAGCCATGGACGAGGGGAAGGCTGTGCACACCGCCTACCTTGACCTGGCCAAAGCCTTCGATATTATTCCCCATTCAGCTATAATAGATAAATTCTCTCAACTAGGCATCAATCCGTATGATACTGGATGGGTAGCAAACTGGCCCACTGATGGAACCCACCTAGTCAAAATAGGGAAGCCATCTCAAGCAGTAGACCCATAACAAGCGGTTCACCCCACAGATCAGTCTTTGGGCCTCTATTTGGGATATACTTTTCTGAGGTGCAGGCCAAAACCAGTGGGCTGTGTCTGACCACATACGCAGATGAGTGCAAGCTGGGCACCGTCATCAATTCCCCTAGTGATGTGGATATCCTCCAAGACAGTCTCACCCAAACAAATGACTGGTGCCAGAAACATGGCCTCAAACTGAATGCCAAAAACTGTATCATCCTCCTCTTTGGGGAAGAGTGATATCCCCACAAGTTATCACATTAGCAAAAAGGTCCTAAGCACGCAATCAGTCGTGAGGGACTTGGGCACCCAGATTGACAGCAAGCTAACTTTTGACCACCATATTGCCTCCACTGTATGGACAGCTTTCTACATGGCCCATCTCATTAGTAAGGGTCTCTCATCCAGAGACAAGGTTGTCATAACATCCCTGTATTCTTCCCTTACAAGATCCATTATTGAGTACAATGCCCCTTTCGGCATGTACCTCACAAAGCACATGCAGCAAGAGAGACCAGAGGTTCCTCAAAAGGAGAATCCAGGGCCTCAAACATCTACCCTAAACAGATAGGCCTGTCCCTCTACTCAGTCTCAGACTCCTCAGAAGGGACCTATGTCTGGCATACAAAGCAATCTCAGACAACACCTTGATAGGACTGCTGCATAACCACAAGTCCAGCTCCACTCGAGTAACCCGCAATTGCGACCTCAACCTGGTCTGTGACATCAATAGGACTTTGGCAGGACAGATTTTGTGTCCCACAGACTCGCCCTTCTATGGGACATACTCCCTCTCCACATCAAGCAGAGTGCCTCATTAACCCTTTTTAAGTGCAACCTGGATAACTGGATGGGGAACAAAAAATACACCACTGAGATTCCATCTGTGTCCCTACTGTACAGGGGCATCGGGTGCAGACTTGTGGAAACATGGGCTAAATTTTTTGACTACGCTTGTAAGGGCCAATAGCCTAGTACGTTCCTATGATCCTAAATGGCACAAACCACATCTCTTAATAAACGTAAATCACATAATTCTTTGAATTAAACCTTTCACTGAACCAGTATCTAGTGTTCCTGTCAGGAACCCACTTAAAAATATGCGAAAAACATTTTTATAACCGCCAAAACTCCAAAAAAGGAAGTATTTAACAGGACTTTGAAATAAGGGGGCTACATTGGAGTTAAGCACTTTATCCTGAAGTAATCTCTTCTTACCCAGATACACTGCAGGGCACTGTTCAAGGAACACAAATCTGCCACAGGATCAAAAGGCTTGGAACAGAAGGGATTCCAAACACAGTACTTACTGCAAACACCAATAGCCTGAAATATTAAGTGCAGTACCAGTAAATGTACGTTCTAATACACTGCTTCACAAATTGTACTAAAAATCTTGCATTTTAATAGCTACAAAGTACTTTTATAAAGATTTTTGTTTAATAACGAAGTTAATCATTTCATTGTTTGTGTCAGTGAGGAGAAGAATTTAAAAGCGTGGTGACCATGATGTTCACCTCAGAGGTATGAGGAGGACTTTGGCACCAAGACCCAGATCCAGTTATATGTGCAGTTTGCATTCAGTGGGAACAAGAGTTAAGAAATTGCCAGTGAAGCACAGGATTAACTCCCAAAGAATGTGTACCCTTCTATAGAAGGGAACTCTAATCCCACTAACAGGAATGCCCCCACCCACCCTGGACACATCCACAAACAGCAAGCTCTGTGCATTAGAAGAGCACTTGTGCGTATACCCTGTCATACAAAATGCAGCAGAAGTAAAGGGAAGTACAGTTGTAAAAACAAGGAAATTTACTTGTAGCTTTGCAATCAATGATGTACGGAGATGCTAATACAGTTGCTAGAACCCTTTTTGAATATTTATTCTATTCAACAAATAAGAGATTTAAATTTTCTGTTTTCTCTGGTTGTAAAAAAAAGTCTCCATGCTGAAAAAGGATAAAGGCAACAGGAAATGTTATGTCAGTAAAAACTACATCACAAAATTTGTCTATAGCCCTAACTCTAGACGGCTGTCTAAAACTTACAATTTTTGATGCCAGTCATAAAACAGCTGCTTCTTCCCCTACTTCGTGCATCTCTAACTTTCTTTATGCTGGGAAATACTTTGTGTTAAAAATCACTAATAAAAGCAGAGTTGAGAAATAAAACATGCAAAGACTGCATTTGAAAACTGCCCCCCCCCCCCCAAATAGGTTGTCTAATATAGACAGTTTAAAGTCTGCATTTTCTTATCAGCAGCATATTCAGTCTCGCCATCAGTACAGTGATGAGATGCTGGCAGAGAAGCATTTTTCTACAATGATTCAGTAACATCAACTCCGGTATTCAGCAATAAAATAGTCAAGTTAACTATGAACATGTAAGCAGGTAGTACAAAGGTGGTCATAAAAGAATCAGCCTACACCCAAAGAAAAGGTCACAACAATTTACATATCTTTCATGCTGCTGCCACAAATTAAAAAGTTCACACTGTACAAAGTACAAACAACCACGTGGTGCACAAGCAAAATGCAAGTAAAGCATGACTTCCAAGTATCAAGATATCGGTTAAAAAAATGGGGAGCAAAGTGAGGGCTGAGCAAGGATGGCCTGTGGAGAAATCTTACACCAAAATGGCATTAAATAAAGGCACTAACATTTCATTTAGTCACCATCTGCCTTCACACAACTGCATTAAACCCAAGTACCTTTTAACAAAATGTAAAACACATCTCACAGAATGGAAACATTTCTCCGCAATTACTGCACACAAACTACAAAGACCCAAAACAGACATTTGAAAAGTTCCTGTATTCATCAGAATGACCCTTCAGCCTGACAAGACTACAGATCCAATCTTGAGACTGCCTCTCCCACATTGCACAATGCACATCATACAACTGACCCTTCCACCTGACACAAGAGAAGTTATAAGGCTGACTCATGAACCTGGCACAGGTAACGCAGAGACACAGACATGCGCATACAACTTATCAGCTCATTTGGCTAAAACATGCCAGAAGTTTGCTTCTGCAGAAGCAACATCAGTTTTTTTTTTAAAAACTGGTAAAAAGAAAAATGTAGACTGCACAACACCACCGAGAGTCCTTGTCCGCAACACCACTCAAAGGATACCTTAGAGTCCTGAACGCTTTTATTAAAATATCACAAGGCGTTTTCGCCACAGAACACTATGGCTTAATCAGAGGCAATATAAAAAACACTCAAAAGGTACTCTGTTTAAATCCTATAAACCAGGAAGTGACATTGTATAACTTCCTGACACAACAGCAGTATAAACCTTTCTTTACAAATTAATTCGTTAAAAAGACACTATAAAACGTTTAAACCTATACAATTTTTGCAAAGACATATTTAAATGAAAAATTGTATATCAAGAAACAGTTTAAACCATATATTAAAATATATACTTTAACAATTATGTATACGTTAATTAACTATTTAAAATAAGTAAGTTAAATGCAGGTCCACATACAAACTATCCACTGAAGCACTGCTTTTTCTATATATTCAAAAAGTATAACATAATTTCAATTGTATGCATGTAATCCAGCTTAAGACATGTTTCTGTAACTAATTTGTAATTTTTAATTATTGTATATAACTAATGTGTTAGTGAAGCTGTTAGCTTGAATAATACCTGTTGTTAACAAGAAACTATAAATCTAAGAAACAGTAACTGCGGAATGTAGCCAGCCAAAACATAAGACAGCTTCACTAACACATTAGTTATATACAATAATTAAAAATTACAAATTAGTTACAGAAACATGTCTTAAGCTGGATTACATGCATACAATTGAAATTATGTTATACTTTTTGAATATATAGAAAAAGCAGTGCTTCAGTGGATAGTTTGTATGTGGACCTGCATTTAACTTACTTATTTTAAATAGTTAATTAACGTATACATAATTGTTAAAGTATATATTTTAATATATGGTTTAAACTGTTTCTTGATATACAATTTTTCATTTAAATATGTCTTTGCAAAAATTGTATAGGTTTAAACGTTTTATAGTGTCTTTTTAACGAATTAATTTGTAAAGAAAGGTTTATACTGCTGTTGTGTCAGGAAGTTATACAATGTCACTTCCTGGTTTATAGGATTTAAACAGAGTACCTTTTGAGTGTTTTTTTATATTGCCTCTGATGAAGCCATAGTGTTCTGTGGCGAAAACGCCTTGTGATATTTTAATAAAAGCGTTCAGGACTCTAAGGTATCCTTTGAGTGGTGTTGCGGACAAGGACTCTCGGTGGTGTTGTGCAGTTTTTTTTTTAAGTTTGATTATACAAGTTAACTTTGATGCTGTAGCAAATGGCTACTTTGACAAATATCTTTGCCAAGGCTGTTAATGAGCTTATTCTTGGACATGCACTACTGTTTGTGAGCTGAGCATCAACATTTCAGAAAAAAAATACACCAACATGAATTAATGGCTATGGAGATAGGGTGCTGGGAAGAGATGAGATGTGCTACAGACCTACCAGTTTCTGTGCAGGTGGTCTATTCCACAAATTTACCATACAGGTTTGTAGTAGAGCCCAAAAAGTAATGCAGTTCACAAAAATCAGTAACAGAAATGGACTCATGGGACAGGTGAAACAAGCTAATGCAAGATGCTTTAATAAAAAAAGCAACACAGCCACCTTTACTGCTAAAAATAAAAATAAGGATCATATACACTTATGTAGTGATCCATAAAAGGTTCATAGCATGTCTATGACTGATCCAAAGGGCCTCAGTTTAAATAGGTTTAGTGCCATACTCATGTTCTCACACAAAATCCCTTATGCATTCTGGTACACAATTTGAAATGTCCTGGCAGTCAAGACTTTCCATAGACTTACTGCAGCATTTTAACATGCAAGTTAGCAAACATTTTCAGATTTAGCATTTCAAGTTTTTTTGAGCGAGCAGTTTGAGATGATCATGCCTTATGTAATGGTTCTAACCTATGAACTGTGATTATGTATTTGTGCACAGAGGTGTCATACAACCTAAGCTATCTGTTCAACAGAGTAAAATTTCAAGAATTACTTGTGAGATTTTATTACAGTTGACTTGTAAAAGCCCACTGTCCCCCTTTTTCTGGGATGATCCAGCATTGCCCAACACTGTGAGACCAATGCATATTTTAAAGTGTACTTGAGCCATCGCTATGGAAGCAGAAAGGACCTCAAATGTTTCAACCCAAAAACATCACCTCTGAAGTACAGCTTTATACCTTAAGCAGGGCACCATTGGAGTAAAAGCAGCTCTGCCTATACCCCAGCAGGTAATAAAAGTGCAGTTTCACTTTAAGTGCTTGAAGCATTGGTATAGCCTCCAACTTTCTGATCAGGCGTCCAAGGTGAGTCAGCAACATGCACAACAGACTATTAAATCAGCTTTACTTTTTAAGTTTTGTTTTAATGCCCCATTTTCCTCTCAGCAGAACTGCTGGCCCTCAGACCATCTTATCCCCACACTCCTCAGGTACCATAATAGCTACTTTCAGGCATTTACAGACATCCCTTCACTGGGCATGCACCCCCTTCTCCTCATGAAGTTAGCCTTATGGCCCAAGTGTTAAGATGTGAGAACCCAGTGCAGGGCAGCGGACAGGGAAGTAAGAGCATTCATTTAGTGAAAGCTTTTCAGCATCCCTACATTCCAAAGAGCAATATGCAATGTCAGCATATCTGTTGAATACACCCATTTAGCAGGCAAAGGAGGCCACACCACTTCTGCTAAAATCAGCTAGCTTGTAAGGAACCTATTCGAGAGATCACATAAGCAGTAATCCCCATCTCCACCTCTCCCCACCAAAGGGCAGGAGAGAATGTAAATAGTTTTTCAGGTTACTCCACCTCCCAGTGGCCTGAGCCTGTTCACAGAATATACACAGTACGTTTATTGAAGTCGCTTCTAAAAATACACCAAACATTCATGTGAGGTTGTACATTTAATAATTTATTATAACTACACAGCAGCAGATAGTGTGCCCCACAAATATGCCCCTTGAAACGAGAAACAACATGAAAGGCTTCAAAGTAGGTTTTCTGAAGGCCTACTGAAACCTGTAACAGGAGAAGATTCTGTTCTTTATTACTCCTCTCTGAAAGGTAACAATCTTTTTGAATCCTCGTTTTGTCAAGCTCAGGCAAAGAAATTAAGCAGTTTGATAAAATCCACTTAAGCCTCACAGCAAGACTGTATGAACACCTAAAAGGTTTATACCAAGTTTCCAGGTGGTTGCTGTTAGGTCTTTGAGGAAAAGAAATCCAAGCTTGTTATGCACTACAATTAGCACACAATCAAGATAAAAGCATATTTATACACTTAGTAAATTTCCTATTTAATTCTGTGCAAAGATCAGCTACAGACACACACACCTTAATTGCACCACATATCCAAATCAGGCAACAAGATCCTGAATGGAAGGAAATGATTTTCAGAGTCAGCTGCTTACGCAAGTCTTCAGATCAGTATTGTAAAGGAGGGAAATTACCTACAATTCTCTACCATACCGCCTTTAACGTTAGATGATGCATCACAGTACAAAGTTCACTCTTACAATTACAGCTTCTATAAGAAGAGACAAAAGAAATCGATGTTGTGCAACAAAATGCAGTTTAAACTGGATATTACAGAAGAAACAACTCTGCAGAAAGCTTTTAGTGGCTCCTTCAAAAAATATGTAATTCCAGCAAAGTGGGACCATCTTGTTAATAACTTAAATTTTGACCAGCTGCCCACACAGTACTAGACAAAGAGGAAGATGTAAAGTGCAGCTTACTAGGGTCATGACACTTTATACCAATCTCCACCCCCCTGTATGTTATCGAGATCAGGGGTGCACCCTTAGTAGCAGCCCTAGTATAAAAAAAAAAGTCTGATTTAACTCAAAGAATGGTTCAGTGGATTAGTGACTTCATTTGCAACTCTAATATACAATGACCTGCAGCCACTTGTAGGGTTGTTAGTGGCAAGTCAGAAAGGGTTAACAGCAGTTGCATTACAAAAGTCCAACCTGTTGCCCAAGCATCAAGTTTATTAGCTGGTAAGACAGGAAAATGCACAATTAGAAAAACAAATGCTTGCATTACTCTTTGTATATCAAAACATCTACATCTGAGGAAAAGTATGACTGTAGAATCTGACTAAGTCACTTCAAATACCTTGAAGTCGCCCTTACAAAAAGCACATGCAAGACAGCACACACAGGTGACAGTACACTAAACACCGAAAGTGTGATAAGAGACTTAGGGACACAGGTGGACAGTGGTCTCACCTTCGATAACCACATTGCCACAACAGTCAGGAAATCCTTCTGTGTGGCACACATCATCACTAAGGGCTTTTCATCCAAAAAAAAAAAAAAAGTCATTGTCCCACTGTACTCATCCCTCATTAGACCCATTATAGAATACAACGCCCCATTTGGTATGTACCTCTCAAGACATCTTCAACAATTGGAAAGGCCGCAGAAATACCTCAATAAAAGAATCACAGGCCTAAAGCAGATGCCCTATGCTGACCATTTAAAAAAACTCCAGCTATACTCTTGTCGCATATCGTCTACTCAGAGGCGATCTCTGCTCAACATACAAGGCCATGTCAAACCCAGAGCCGTTGGACATGCTACACTTAAAGAAATTCCAGTCAGTCAGCCACACAATCCAGGGATCTAAACTTTGTCATCACAATGAACAAAACATGCTGGAAGGATAGGTTCCTGACCCACAGACTCCCCAAACTCTGGAACAGACTGCTCATACATGTCAAACAGAGCGCCTCTTTGGCCCTCTTCAAAAGGAACCTTGACGATTGGATGGGAGATGGGAAATTCACCCCGGGGATCACATCAGTCACCCTGCTAGACAGGGGTCCAGGGAAGTAAATACTGTGGGAAGAAACAACTAGGGAATTGCTACGGCTAGGCTTGTATAGGCCCTAGGGCCAATAGCCTAGTACCAACCTATGAACCTATTAGTAACACACAAGTATGACTGAAGAAAAATATAATCCAGAAAAGCTTGTACACATAGCAGATACTCTCAGTAAATATTTTTGACGAAACAAAGATATCCTGCTATAGAAAGACTTGGAGGTACTGTAGATGGTAGCACAATTGCCAAAGATCATTGAGAAGGTAACAAGAACAAAAAGCTTCTACAACAGATAACATAGAACAATTACTCAAGACAAAATCATGACAGGGTGGTAGAAAAAGTTAGTTCTATCTACTACTTAAACCACTGCTGCCATGTGTAGGAGTGAATTTCGGGGGTGACACAATATGGTGAAGTTGCACAAGAACAAGAATTAAAAAAAAGAATTAATTCCACATGAAATTCCTTCACTGCTATGGCTCAAGTGAGGGGTTTATTTTTTTTAGTAAAGCAGTTTCAGTTTCTTATGTGTAGATCATTTAAAATATCCTGTTGTTCAGTTACAGAATAATAACAGTGCTGAAATCCTATTTCCAGAAAAAGGAATACCTGAACAAATAAAGCCTGACAACTGTCATTAATTTTCCAACCAGGCATTTCAACCTTTTGATAAAGTGTGGGAATTTATACTCACAAACACATGTATTCACACTGTAAAGTACACAGAATGAGTGAAATGGTGACCATCATCTTGAGAAAGGATGGGCAGTCAATGTGTTTCTCATCTTCACTGAAGTCATAAATACACCTTTTCAACCTATAGAACTTTGACCAGCACAACTATTAATGGGGAGAAGGCTAAAGTTAATGCTACCTGCTCCATTTCCATTAGCACTTACAAAGAAATGGCAACCAATATTAGAGCTACTACTGACCACACAATTGAAAACAGAAAAGATTTTACAAGACAGCTAGAAACGCATCTATTTTTAAAGGAAGAAAGGCCAGAAGGTCAGGATGCTCCTAAAATCAGAATTTAGGTCACAAAATACCAGTTTAACTTACGGTTGCCTTGCCTCTCATCATAACCAGCAAAGATCCTGTACAGCAAAAGGAAGTTACACCCAACTTCAGGTAACGGACTAGTTTAACTCAAAGCAAAGGTCAACAAGTTTGCAAATGTAACAATGTTGAAGCTGCCAGTTATGATCAATCCAGCTGAGAAGTCACCATCCAGGTCAATGACTTCACTTACCACATCTGGGCATAAAGCCAGTTCTACTGCTTCACTTCCACACACACCCTGACACTGCTAACGAGTGGTGTTTTAACACCATCAGCTGTATACAGGCTAAGGCTAATGACAGTGACATTTTATCAGGTTTGGATGCTTAATTAGCAAGCTGCTCAGATACTCTGACAGTAAACAGTTCATAACAGGATTCAATACATTAAACCAGTATTTGACATGTTTGGGACAAGACTCATATGTATACTATTCATCCAAATATTGAATCATTTGTGCGTCAGGGCTGGCAAACTCGGCACGTAAAAAGTCTACTGCCAATCATTAGTGGACCGGAGTTCCGCTGTGGCGACCCCTAACCGGAAAAGCCGAAAGACACAAACAAAATACAGTACATTCTCGGTTAACTGGCACCCATGGGGATTGGTAGATGCCGGATAAGTGTAGTTTCTAGTTACTTACAGATACGCCGAATACTGTACCCTACACCATACCATAAAACACTATTAATTTGATTTTAATATTGAAATACAGTAATTAAAAGCCTGGCTGGAATATTTTAAACTTATATTTACTAGAAAGCATGGCAAGTGGAATTGTTTTCAGTGGCACGCTGAGTGGATTGGAAGTGAAGAGAGAGCACAGAAGAGAGAATGTGTAATCTGATGCAAACTGACAGAGTATAGAGCGAGTGTTGACATTTTAGAGATTTGACGTTCTCAGGCTGGGGAGAGAGGGAATTTATTTGCATCTTCCTTTTTAACTCATGAAAAACTTAATTGTTCATACTGTACTGTATTTCTTCATTTCTGTTCTGGTTGCTTGAGTTCCAGTTAACTGAGAATTTACTATACATTATAAATGTGTGGACATATGTCTATAGATTTTATTTATTTTTACATCTGTTAACTGGGTTAGTCTGTCTGGGTTCTTAGAAGCCCTTTTTCAGCAGAGACCCGAGGAGAAAAACTACCAAAAAACAAAAGTTTCAAGTAAACAAATAGTAAGAACAAAGATAAATACAGATCACATTTTAAGTATACATACTTCTGAAGTAATTACATAACGCGCAATAAAGGAATATACAGAATGGATGGAAATACAATACAATACATATATAGAAATGCTCACGTAGTATGGCAAGAAACTAAGCAGAAATAATGGTAAGACTAAGGTCAATACCTTGCTGAACCAAGGTACTAGGCATGAAATAAGTAAATATACAGAAAGTTGTGTGAACATTGGAAGTTAATGAATAAATTAAAGAACAGTAATAAGGAATTATGGGAATTGAGTGTAACATGAGCTAACTAGTATGGAATATGACGGAAAAAAATGTGTACGTAGTAGTAAGAGAGCTAAAAGTGCTACAGTTTAGAGCATGAACATATCCAATTTGATAGGAAAAAAAGATTCAAGCTGTTTCTTGAAGGCATTTTTGTCTAAGTAGTCTAAGGGCTAAAGGGAGAGTTCCAATTTTTTGCAACTGAGTGACAATAGATTATTTTCCCAAAGGTTTTGTTTGGCTTATGAACTTCCAATAAGTATTGACTGGTACTTACTAGCGGGCATTGAGGAGTATAAAGTGTCAGAGAATTTGCAAGGGAAGGACAGGATTTAGGATTGTTTAGTATATTGTGGGCTATAAGGAGTTGGGATATAGGACATATACTTGTGTGAAGTCACACAAAGGACAACCAAAACCTTACTCATAAATGATGCAATAGTCTGGTGTAATTGCTAGTCTACCTAACATTTCTTTATTTAACATTTGTTGAGCAGGAAAGTCCAACTAGGACAGAGCCTATTTTCAACGGAGGCCTGTGGAGAAATGCTCCAGATGCATGTCTTTGGAATGTGGGAGGAAACTGGAGTACCAGAGGAAACCCACGTGAACGCAGGGAGGACATGCATACTCCACACAGCTGGAACCCCAGCCAAGAATCGAACCAGAAAATGTCTTGCTGTGAGGTGATATTAACTGCTGTACCACTGCACTTATTTAGATACCAAATAAGCCCCTGTAGCAACAACTCTATCTTGTACACGTAGACTTTTCTTCAGTATCAGCACATGAAACTTTTCTACAACTCCACATCCACAGACTATATTTATGTAGCTTCTCCCTACACCTCTTATAGCCTGATGTAACCAAGAACACATGAACCAACACAACACGTGCCACTAACAACCACAGTAACACAGCTGGCACTTCTGACCAGTCAGAAAATCACTCCCAAACTTTAACTCAAAACATTACTATGAATTTCACATGCTTGAAAATTGTAAAAACGCAACAATACAGTACTTGTTCAAAACTACCCAAATCAATCGCATCAAACTTAGAATCGTAAACTCCTTCAACAAACAAAAAAAAAAAAAAAAAAAAAAAAAAAACTGTTGATGAAATTATATTCTGTTCCATACATAACTCATAGCTTCATCTATCTAGACCTTGTCTGTGGTAACACGTAATTAAACCCTGGACCCTACAATGCAAACTACTATATAAACCAAACAAATCACTACTTCTGGGATCTTGTACCTGGTCTCAAAAAATCCCTCAAAGATGCCAGAAAAATGCAGTAAGCTTTACAAATTACATTCATGGATAGTTACCTATTAAACAGATATTCTCACCATAAATTACAACTAATAAGAAATCATACCAGTCATGGGTGTCCCATATGGTCTATTGGTTAGGATTCCTAATTTTCACCCAGATGGCCCAGGTTCGACTCCCGGTATGGGAATGGGCCACTCTTTCCCATCCATGTAAAGCAGAGTCCATCCCTAACCCTATTCAAATATAATCTTTACCAGACATTGCAAATTAACTCCTGGGCTGGGCCCCAAGGATCTTATAGACAGGCCAGCATTCTCTAATATACTCACCCACACAACTTTTTAGCAACATCCTAAGGCACATACCCCCCAATTCAAATGCACATGTTCTAAGAGGATACAATTGGGTTGGGTTGCGTGCCTAGGCTTATAAAACGCTCTGGTGGTCATTAGCCTAGTATATACATACGAACCTATAACAGCACCAAACTGATCCAGCAAAAGAGCAGGAGATCAGGCAGTGGTATGCTCCAAACAGCTAGACATAATACAAAGCTCTATCAAAATCCCTTACTTTAACAAAGCTGAAACTAAAGTACACACTAAGCCCTTCATTTTACCTAATTAAATATCACCCAATATAGAAATAAACATTTCCATTCTAGATGGCATATTACCCAACTCAACTCCACCATACCAACAGGAAATGTAGAGAGACTGGACTTCAGCAAATAACTCAGAAGGCAGACCAGAAAATCGTTTGCATCCTTCTCAGCAGACTGGCACAGCTTATAATGACCCCAAATTGCAGAAATAAAGCCAAAGGAAAAGGTATACCTGGACTGGATACTAACTAACTAACTGTTAACCCTGCCCACGTATCACAAGTTGGTACAATGCCAGACTAAGTGATAATAACCTGGTCTTTACCTTTTGCTATAATAGCAAAATAAAGAAGCTTACAGCTGGAGCCATTAATATTTAAACAAATACATTCAATGAATTTCTTAGCAAATGCAGCTGGTAAACTGATTACCAATTTTTAATCAGCATGTCCCACCCTTGGTCTCTCATTTGCTTATTTAGGTTTGTTTTATTTCAAGCAGGTGACTGCATTAAAGCACAGGGACCTTTTTTCAACTATAACCCAATTACAGTAATTCAACAAGAAAACTTTTGAGAGAGAATTTTCTTTCATTTTTAAACTCTGTACTACACTGTAGGAAACTTTGCTAACTAAGCTGTAATGTTAAAAAATACTAATACTTTTATTAGTTACATGTAGAACACAACACTGCTTGCCAACAGAATATCCAGTAATTAGATGCGTCAAATTTAAGATTAAGGATTACTGCAGCAAAGCAGAGGTACCAATCAATGAAATAAGTAAATGGATTTCCAAGATGTCTGCACACTGAATACAGTGGTGGCAGAAATTACTAACGTATAGTCTGGGTAAAGGGGCACAGCTGGAGAATCTGTCAGCTTTTCCCAGGAGTGTCTGTGAAGTTGTATAAATACTTATCTCAAAAAGTGTGTGTGGTGTGTCAGCTACCTGGGCAGGGACACGAAGCACTGGTGGGACAGAGGGGTACTGGAGGTTAGCTTGCCAGCTAGCCTGAGATCTGAACCCTATAGCTGTGCCAGTGGGGAGTCTTATTGGGGACCTGGGGAGCAAGGGAGCAACCAGCCCCTGACTGACTGATCTCTGTGTGCACTCAAGGGAAATTGTACTTTACTGTGTGCATTTATTTATTTAATTTATTTATTGCATTTGTTTACCGTGAAAGAACACTGGACCGAAGAGAGCCCATTTTCAGTGGGGGCCTGGAGAGAAAAGCTCCAACAAGATACAGAAAAAATATAAACATTAATTAGTACAGAAGCAGAAACAGTGTTACAGAGAGTCAATATAGTAACATATGCAGAATATACACACAAAAGCAGGGATCTTTGCTTTATCCTTTCCTCTTATGTGAGACGCCCTCCCTGGTGTTAGTGGTAAGGATTGAGGCTCCTTGATTGCTGGGCCAGGGCACAGCAGTCGCACCTAAATTAGTAAAAATGTAATCATACCAGCAGAAAAAGTTGATCCTGACAAAACTGTGGCAGAAGGATGAAGTATTGAAAACTGGAGACAGCAGTGTGCTTAGAGAAAATGATTATTCACTGTACAACAGTGAAGAGAATCAAATTTATCCCAGCGATCAGGGAATTTTGACAGGCAGGTGTGACCACGTGTTTTTTCCTGGAGGATCAAAGTCATTTTTTGACAGAGAATAGGCCAAGGAGGAAATAAAAGTTTATCCAACAAAAAGTGAGTCAGGAAGCAGAAGAGGACTCTATGCTTCTCATTCTTCTGATGGTAAGGTTAAGAGAGACACTGCCAGTAAAACATTTTTCGATGTTCCAAAGGAAAATGCTTCAGACAGAAAAGCAAAGGCGTTGGCTAGAAGATTCAGCAGTACCTTGGACTTGAACTAGAGTCTGATGTTGGTTGATGGAGATGAACAGGAAGAAAACCAGAAACTCTGAAATTAGTGAAAAAAATGGAAGACTATAAAACATCTTATTACATTTGTGAAATATGGTTTTGCAAGAAAGTGGCTGAAAAACGCTGAAGTTTTGTTGACTCTGTTAAACTTGTGGGTGGACTGCAAAACATATACCCCACTTTATATCGATGTTTAGGAGGAGAACACTAAAAGGTGGAAAACAGTTTTTGTTCTGATTAGTATTTGTATAAAACATTTCAGCATATAAGCAACATTCTACATGCAATAAAGCAGTTTTTAAAACACCTCTGACTATACACTACACAAATGTGGGAGGAGTCTTTTCAATTATTGCTTTGTGTGTTAAAGATACTAAAGTAAATAAGTACCTTTTTCAGTTGTAAGAAATTAAACTTGTTCATACGCTGTGATCTTGGGCTGGGGTGGGCTCGGGTCTAAAAGTTTAGTGATTGTATAATTAGGATACTTTCTGTTTTTTTTTATTTTACAAGAGTGAACGTCTACTTTTTGCTTAAGCTGTAAAACAGGTGTTTTTGTAAGCATGTAGGCTTTAAAAACAAGTCAGAACAATGAAAAAGTACAGTTTTGTACCTACCATAAATGTAGATGTTCGAAGATCCACATTGCTGCAGTCCTTACACTTGGGTAGTCCGCTGTCCTCGGTCGGCCCGAATATCAAAGCATTAGGCTGACGTCGGTCATGGCGCTTAAGACTGACATCAGGATGTCAGGGTACAAATGCGCATGACCGACATCATATCCTCAGTCTTTTCTTGCCCCCAGATGTCAGAAGACCCTAAACAGAAAGGTCAAAACCAAAAGACAGCAAAAAACAACCAACCACCCTTGCATTAATCATATGAACAAAATATATACAATATGCACAAAATTTACAACCCAAACCACACAACCGCCTCTAACAACAGAGGGGAAGGAGGGAGGGTAAATTGGGCTGCAGCAATGTGGATCTTCGAACATCTACATTTATGGTAGGTACAAAACTGTACTATGTTCTTCATCTCACATTGCTGCAGTCCTTACACTTGGGTAGAATCCCAAAGCAGAGGTAAGGGAGGATGGCAAAACTATAAAGTAGTAGGAGCTGCCAAAATGCCCTGTAAAATAGCAGTGGCAAACCCAGCCCTAGATTTAGAGTAAAGTGGAAGGTGGTAATGCTTAGAGAAAGTATGCACTGAACTCCAAGTAGCTGCCTCCAAAATATCTTTAGTTGCCACTCCCCTTAAAAAAGCTGTAGATGTGGCAGTAGCTCTAGTGGAATGAGGCCTAATCCCAGCTGGAACTTCCTTACCATGATGGGAATAACAGAAAGCAATACAAAACCCAATCCACTTAGAAATAGTTTGTTTTGACACAGGCTTGCCCTGAGAACCCAAAGCAAAAGAAACAAACAACTGCTGAGACTGCCTGAACCCTTTAGTTCTGCTCAAATAATATCGCAACTGCCTGTGTATATCCAAGGTGTGCAAAATCTTTTCCCCTTTATTTTGGGGGTTTGCATAAAAAGTAGGCAAATGAATAGTTTGGTTTAAAGCCACACTAGAAACCACCTTAGGCATAAAAGAAGGATTAGTACGTAAAGATACCCTATCCTTATGGAAAATTAAGAAAGGCTCAACTGCCATAAGGGCCTGTAATTCAGAAACCCTTCTCGCAGAGGTAATGGCCAACAAAAAAGCAGTCTTCCATGACAAAAATTTTAACTCAGCAGTAGCTGCAGGCTCAAAAGGTTGTAGAGTGAGTTTCTCCAACACAAAATTGAGATCCCAAGCAGGAGTAGGAGCTCTACGTGGGGGTCTTATATTCTTTGCCCCTCTAAGGAATTGCTTAAACAAAGAATGAGAAAACAAAGGTGGATCACAGTCATAGTGAGCAGAAATTGCTGCAGCATGAATCTTAATAGAAGAGAAGGACAACCCTTTGTCCAGTAACTCAGCAAGACATTGAAGAGCCACACTTAAATTAGGCTTAGCAACATCAAATTCCTTTGCTGCACTCCAAAATAAAAATCTCTTCCATTTATCTGCGTATACTTTCCTTGTACTAGGCCTTCTGGCCTCCAAAATAACATTCAAAACTTGCTGCGGAAGCTGAGACCCTCAGGGTTTAAAACAGAATATGCCAGGCTGTTAGGTGAAGAGAGTGAAGTTTGACATTGAGTAAATGACTGTTCTCTTGAGACAGCAGGTGTGGAATCGAAGGCAAAGGCCATGGAGGCTCCCGAACCAGACTTCTCAGTAATGGGTACCAGTGCTGTCTAGGCCAATCTGGAGCTATTAGAATCATCTTTGGCTTGTCCTGTCTGACCTTTAGGAGTACCTTTGGGAGGAGAGGCAGAGGTGGAAAGGCATACACATGAAGATTGCTCCAATTGAAAGAAAGAGCATCCACTTTCCAAGCTGTGGGATGAAACCTTTTGTGCAAAACTTTGGCAGCTGGTGGTTTAGTGGAGAAGCGAACAGATCTATGTCTGGAGTTCCCCATGACACTGTCAATTTCTGAAATACATGAGGATCCAATTTCCACTCGTGGGGATCCATAATTGTCTGCTCAACACGTCTGCTAAGGAGTTCTGTGCTCCCGGCAGAAACCTTGCCTGAAGATTGAGTTGTAAACTGAGAGCAGTCTCCCACAAAATCATTGCTTGCCTGCATAGAGGATAAGAATGTGTTCCCCCTTGCTTGTTGATGTACCACATGACAGTTGTGTTGTCTGTTAGAACCAACACCTGCCCTGGAAGAAGTAAATCCTTGAAAGCTATTAATGCAAATTGGACTGCTAACATCTCCTTCAAGTTGATATGTAGATGTTGTAGTCTGGCAGGCCACGTGTCTTGTATCCACTTTCCATTTAGATGAGCTCCCCAAGCTTTGTCGGAGGCATCTGTCGTTAGAATCTGACTCGCCTCTGGCTGGGTCACAGAGAGTCCCTTGTTTAGGTGACATTCCTGAGCCCACCACAAAAATTCCTTTTGAATGCAAGGTATTATCTGAATGACAGTGTCCATATCTTGGCAGTGCTGAGTCCATACATTTTTGAGATACCATTGTAGCTTCCTCATATGTAGTTTGGCATTGGGAAGCACCAGAATACAAGATGCCATGAACCCCAAGGCTTGAAGGACTGTCCTTGCAGTCAGCCTGGACAGATGAGACAATTGATGGAAGTAAAGTGAAAGATTCTTTTGTTTGTCCAGGGTCAAAAAGGCCATCTGGGATGCTGTATTCAGTCTCACACCCAGAAAGCACATGTCCTGAGAGGGTACTAGACTGGACTTTATTTCGTTCACAGAATACCCCAGGCATCTTAGCACTGCTATCACATATTGTAAATGATGAAGAAGCTCGTCCCTTCCTTTGGCCAGAATCAGGCAATCGTCCAAATAAGGATAAATCTGTATTCCTTTTAGCCTGAAGAAAGCTATCACTGGAGCCAGAACCTTTGTGAACACTCTGGGCGCAGTAGATAAGCCAAAGGGCAATGCAGAGAACTGATAATGAGAAGTCCCAGCTCGAAAACGCAGATACTTCCTGCAACTTAGCCTGATAGGAACATGAAGGTAAGCTTCCTTGAGATCCAGAGTCACCATCCAGTGATCTTTGCCCAGCAGAGGTAAAAGCTGTTGTAACGTCAACATTTTGAACTTGGGAATGTCCAGATAAGTGTTGAGGATAGACAAATCCAAAATTGGTCTCCACGTGTTCCCCTTCTTTGGTACTAGGAACAGGCGTGAATAAAATCCCAGGCCTACTTCTGGCAGAGGGACCGGCTGTATGGCCCCTATTTGTAGCAGCAGAGAAATTTGTTTTTGAGCCTCTATTCTTTGCTGAGGAGGAACGTCTGGCATGCCCTTGAAAGGAGGTAATGTATGGAAATAAAACCTGTAACCTTGGTGTATAATATCCAATACCCATTTGTCCTGGGTAATCAAATTCCAATTTTCTTTGAAGAGTGCCAACCTTCCTCCCAAAGGTGCTGCCAGACAAGAAGGCTCTGGCAGCTGAAAAGGTAGGTCATTGGGCCTGTTTACGAAAGGACTGGCCCCTGCCCTCACCGAAGACTGTGCAGGTGAACTCCCTGTTCTAGGTCTGAAAGAGCCCTGAGCTCTACCCCTACCACGTCTAGATCTTCCCTAGACTGTGAATCATAAGAAGGGTACGTCCACCCCTTAGCAGGCCAATTCCTACTAAACTTGGTGGCTGAACTTGCAAAAATCTTTAACAGTCTGCATAGACTTAGCCTTGTCCTCCATTTTCTTTAAAACTGCCTCCACAGGAGAACCAAACAATACATCAGACTGTAAAGGAGCATCTAAAATCCTTGTTTTAACATGGTCAGATAAATTCTGATCCCTCAGCCAGGCGTGCCTGCGAAGAACTGACCCAGTGGCAGCCACCCTAGACGAGGCCTGTACAGCATCAAATCCACATTGCAAAGAATGCTTACCCACCTGTTCAGAAACATGTACCAAATCTTGCAATTCTTTACACTCAATGCCTTCCGCCAGAGCATCTACCTTAGACTTCAATTGAGAAAGAAGATAGTTTTGATATTTCAACATGTGAAACTGGCAATTCAAAGCCCTCATAGCTAAGGTGGAAGAAGTATAGACTTTCTTTCCCCATCTATCTAAAGCTCTGGCCTCTTTATCTGGAGGAACCGGATTTTTTACCAGAGGCCTTGACACCCTTAGGTCCCTGACTGTTTCTGGGTCAGCCCTAGGACTCTTATACAGATATTTATGAGCTTCAGGCACCCTGTAATACCTATCCGGCTTAACAGGAGCAGGAGGCAAAGAATCAGGATTAAGTGAAGCCTCCGCAAACACATCTTCCACAACATCCAGAACAGGAGGAATAGCCAAAGGCCTATGCTGGGGTAAAAGCAAAAATTCCCTAAGCCTTTTCCTGGAATCAGAGAAGTCCTGACCTTCCCACTTAAAATGTTCCCTCATAGAATGAAGAGTCTCTGAAAAAGAAAAATCCTCTGGAGGAGAAGCAGGAGGAGTAGAATCATCCACATCAGAATCAGAATAAGGAGAATACTCCTGCAAGTCTTCAGCCGAAGACTCTGAAACATCGAAACCTGCTCAAAACTCCCCAACTCTGGTTCCACCCTAGGCCTCTTATCAGGAGGGGCAAAGAGCCTCTAATCAAAGTAATTAAATCTTCTGCCATTTTGAGCATGTGCTTCTTGGGCACAGATCCTGAAGAACTAGGAGTGACACCAACAGAAGCTAAACCTGGCCTGCCTCTGGGAGAAGCCTTGGAAACAGAAGGAGAGGGCCTAACCACCCTAGGAAGGGAGGGAGTACAGTAACCTGAGAAGCCCCTTCAGCCTGACCTGCCTCCTGAGAGGCCACATCCTGCAAAATCAAAGTCTCTCCCTGGGACTCAAGAGAAGCCTCCGGTGGAACCACCGGTTCCACCGACGCCTCCAAAGAACCGGCGTCCGCAGACGACTCTTCTGCCTGGGTTTAGCTGCTTTTTCTTTGCGCTTCTTGAAGAAGCGGGCGGAGGATCCGACGGCATATTGTAATGCACCGCTTCGAAGACCAACCTGGCACAATCTAACCTCCGCTTAATAGTGCGCTTATTAAACCTAGCACAAAAGTGACACCCAACAACGTCGTGCTCAGGCCCCAGACAAGGAATACACAAAGTATGATAATCTCTATGCGGTATCTGCTTCCCACAAGAAATACAGTTATTCACTTTTTCTGACATCCGGTAAACCACTGAGGCAAGAAAAAACTAAAATATTCCCCAACGGGGTACTTAGCCAACTTTGACTCTGTCTGAAACTCCGAATTCGAAAAATTTCAGAACGCCGAACGGCACTTGCAACGCTGCTTCTGAATCGGACCATGCGGCAAAAAAGACTGAGGATATGACATCGGTCATGCGCATTTGTACCCTGACGTCCTGATGTCAGTCTTAAGCGCCATGACCGACGTCAGCCTAATGCTTTGATATTCGGGCCGACCGAGGACAGCGGACTACCCAAGTGTAAGGACTGCAGCAATGTGAGATGAAGAACATCAATGAAAATACTAAACTTCTTACTACTACTACAAAGATATTAGCTTGCTTGTTTTCCAATGGAATTTTTCAGTGGAGTCAAGATGTCAGCAGCTGAGGGCAGCTGTGTATTCTTTTCTGAGTGAAATTTACAATCTCACTGCTGAGTACATTTCCATGGAGACAAGCTGTCTGCAGGTACAAGCAGTTAATCTAGAGAATTCAGAGCATCTTAACTGAGGGAAATGCAAAAATTAAAGGCACAACGGCAAGCAGTTCAGTGAAAAAAAATAAGTCTGAAATTATGGGAAATGAACAACAGTTAGCAACCTCCCTAGTAACCTTAATACCCTCAATGCAGTTAACAGAACAATGTACAATTTAGTTTTATTTAAAGAGAGCCAGTGCACGTCTTAGGGCTAAAAAATGTTTTCTGAAAGCATACATGTGGTTTGTCATATCTGGGAGGGGAAGAGAGAGGAGGAGAATGGACAACAATCAGTGTAACTGGAGCATGGGCTGTAGCATGAGCTTAAGCATTGATGACCTTAATATCAGGTTAGAGAATACCTGTAGGTGCAGCCATCAATGTGGGGCAATTGCTCCCTTCTGTAGGGTTAAATTTCATGTTCTGAAGATGTACATAGTTGTGTTTGTTCCAAGTTAATGGGAGATGGGATGTTTTATTTCTTTTTTTTTTTGGTTTGAGGGTTTTCATTAAAACAAAATCTTGAAAAATGAGACAGAGGTTCAACAGGAGAGGAGAAGAAACAATTTTACAAAAGATCAGCCTGCCAAACATATGCATGTAACATAAGAGTTGGAAATATACATTCAAAAAAGTGTTGCGTACAATAGGAGAGATCAATAGTGTTTTTTTTTTTTTTTTTTTTTTTTTTTTATCATGATGGCTTATGCTGTCCATATTATCCTGGAATGTAGATGGCCTTACAGGTACAGATAAAAAAAGAAAAAAAATATTTAATTGTATTAAGAAATGCAGAGTGCAAATAGCAATGTTGCAGGAGACACACTTGGAAAGAAATAAGCATGTAGATTTGACAAAGAGGGAATGTCAGAATGGATATTCAGCAGAATATTAGTTGTTGTGTCTTTCGGCTTTTCCCGGTTAGGGGTCGCCACAGCGGAACTCCGGTCAGCTAATTATTGGCAGTAGATTTTTACATACAGAGTTGCCAGCTCTGATGCACATCCTTCAATGAAGGTACGCCCATTCACGCACGTCTCCATGCAGAAGACACACTAGCTGAGAATCGAACCGGACAGCGTCTTCCTGCGAGGCGACAACGCTACCGCAGCACCACCACAGCAGTTCAGCAGAATATTAGTAACACAGGAAAATGGGAGTAATTATATTAATTGCTATAGGGGCTCCAATAGTGACAGATGAAAGAAAGAAAAAACAAATGTGGTAGATTTGTGGTAGTAAGGTGCTACTGGCAAAGGAGGACTACAGTGGCATGTATTGATAGTCCACCAAAACTGCTATTGTAGAGCTTAAGAAAGTTTGGGGAGAAACAGTCAGCTTTCAGTAGGGTGGGGACTGGAATTAGATTTGCAATAGTGAAGATGTATCACAGGGACCTAGAAAGGACAATATAACAAAAGAGGGTATATTTCTGAAATATTTGGTATGGAAGATGTGAATTCAGTAGGAGGACCTCTGACAGAATTTACATATTCTCCAAGGTACAATAACTGGGCTAGACTAGACAGAAATTTTGTTTCACAGGAACACGTGCATTTAATTGAAAGTTTTGACACACCTCTACTTCTGATCATGCATCAATAAAATCCAAGATAAAAATGCAAGGTAGTGAGGTAAAACAGAGACTGGCACTTTTCCAACTACCTGTTAAGACAGAGCAATTTACAGGAATGGTGGGGAAAATTATCCAGAGTTACTAGGAAAGATGGAAATCTCTTCAGAAATTATAGCTAGTGACAGGGATAAAATGGAATTTAAGAATAAAGGATGAAATAAAAGAGAGTCACAGTTAAGTAATAGAAATTACTTGAGGGGCTGACCAATGTTAAAGTATTGCAAAATAAGGGGGATCTCACAGAACAAGAGGAGGAAATGAAGAGTGCTAAAAAGAAAATAAAGGAGTATCTGGATTGTATACAGGAGTTTAGAAATATTGAAGTTGAGCAACATTTTTGATAAATCCAGAGCACAAAAACATTTAGCATGACAACTTGGGCAACAGAACGTTGAAAGGGTCGTCACCAACGTAGGGACTCTATAAAAAGATAAGTAACCAGAGATCCTAGAGGGGTTTTAGGGATATTCCAGAAATTTTATAAAAATGTGTATAAAGCAGAGAATTCTAGAAATCAAGAAAGACTACAAACAGAAATATTTATGGAAGACAATTATAGCAAGAGGTAGACAAGTCTCAACATATAACCTAACAGTTAAGATAGGAGTAACTGAGAAAAAACAATATGTAATTAATCTTCAGGAAAGTCTCTAGGAACAGAAGATATTCCTGAGGAAGTTTGGAAATTGGTAGGGAAAAAGTGATGAAGATATAGAAGACTGTGGTTAACAGTACTTTAAAAGAAGGGAAGCACCAACATCTTGAAAGAAAGCTGTGGTGGCTGTGACTGTGGTTAACAGTACTTTAAAAGAAGGGAAGCACCAACATCTTGGAAGAAGGCTGTGGTGGCTGTGTTAGATAGCACAGACCCTTCAGACCCAGCTTCACATACACGCACTTCAATTTTAATCTATACTAGCTAAAATAATGGCAAATGTGCTGCCAAAACTGATGAACCTGGATCAGTGTGTTTTGTGGAAGGAAAGCAAACACAGAACAACATTAATAGAACAATGATGATCCGGAAGGAGACAGAATGCAAAAACATGCCTCTGTTTGTTGGGTTTGATGCAGAGAAAACATTTGACAGACTAAGCTGGGATTTTGTGAGTAGGACATTGAAGTATTTGTATTCACCGATACGATAAAGGTTAATTAGAAGAATATATGAAGGAACAGAGGCAAGAATTAAAATGGAAGTGTTCCTCTCTGATAAGCTGATTTTGAACAGAGGAACCAGACAGGGGTGTCCTCTTTCCCCTTTACTTGCTTTACATTTAGAGCCATTGGTAACGAAAATAAGGGACTCAGAAATACAAGGGCATAATTGGTATGGTAATCAAGAAAAGTTGGCTTTATTTGCAGATGACGTTTTATATCTAATAAATCCAGAAAAGGACATCAGTGTTGTGGAACACTTTGAAACACTTCTTTTGGATATAAATTAATGAAGATGAAATACAGGCTAAAACCATAAATTGTGTATCCACACATGAATTTGTTCAGCAATATCCATATTTATTGGGACACAAGACACAAAGTATTTAACAGAAGCTTTCTTTAATCCATACCCCTAAAGCAGCTAAGAATAAGTGGGAAGAGACTAAAACAAAAGACAACACAAAAACTGAGAAACTGGAAACTCTTATTTGTGGATACGATAGTCAAGATACAAGCAGTAAAAATATTTTTAATCCATCTAGTCATGTATATGGATCAGGCATACTTTTATCAACCTGATGAGAAGCTGTGGACATTAATAACAAATTGAAGGAATTTATCTGGGAGGTAAGAGGGCAAGAGTTAAGTGGGACAAGTTGAACCTTCCAATACAGCAAGGTGATATAGGTTTACCTGATATGAAAGGATATTTTAGAGCTACACAGTTAAGGCAGTTATACATAAACAGAAGCATAAGGTCATAATTCAAAGTTGAAAGGAATGATGAAGAAGCAAAGGGGGGGGGGTTCAAGAAATAGAGGGGGAGGTTGGATCCAGACGTTGAATGAGAATAGTACTCAGAGTAGCAGAAAGTATTCCAAGAACTACGCCAATATGAGAACTAAGAAAGAAGATTTGGCCAATAGGGATGACTGCAAGCAGGGGTAGACAAGGACTGGAATTTACTGGATAAACCTGGCAAATGAACAGAAATACTGGCAGCAAATAACTCAAGTATTGAAGGTAATAAAGTGGGATGAGGCCAAGAAAACATTTGGATTGCAGGCTAGAGACCACCTTCCCTAACAGGGCTTGATCTCAGACTACCAGCAAAGATAAAGGGACAAGGGAATTTTAAGTGAAAGACCTGCTATGGTAGTGTTTTTAGCTGAATCTAGATCAGAAACAGCTAAAGTTATAATTAGTTTGACATATAAAACTATTCATGGTAACTATAAGAATCAGAGGAGGGTAGAAAAGACTGGGAAGAGGGACTGAAAAAGCAATATACAAGAAAACAATGGGAAGATATGTACGGCTCCAAGTATGCAACCAAAAGGCTTGTGATCTTTACTTGGATGTATTTGCATAGGTATTTTTATACCCCCCCAAGCACACTTTAAATAATTATTTCTCAGGTAGATGGCGAATGTTGGAGGTGTGATGAAGAAAAAGCTAACTGGGAACATGTGTTGTAGGACTGTAATGTGTTTTAGGACTGTAATGTGTTGGGAGATTTTAAAAATTCCATACAGAGTACTCTATCAGAGATACTAGATGAGCAAATGGCTGTAAAAGAAATTATTTTTTGACTAGGGATTGAGGATTTGAATTACTTACACACAGTAAGGCTTTACCCAATTTACTTCAGCTGGCTGATAAAGCAATCAGGAAATGTAAATCAAAGTCTACACAAACTGCATTTGAGGTACTGATAATTATTCGAGAGAGAAAACAACTGAAGAGGGATCTTTAGAAAAGGGGAGGAGCATATTACATACAAGTAAATAGAAACAGTGTGAACAATACACAAATAATGATGTACAGGAGAAGGAGGAGCAAGTTTCAAGGGAAGACAGGAATTCAGTATTTTTTTGTAATGTTGAACTAATGTTATTGGCAAAGAAAATATGATATATATACATATATATATATATATATATATACACATACATACATATATATATATACATATATATACATATATATATATATATATATATATATATATATATATATATATATATAGTATGAAAATGGAAAAATGTCCAATGATTAGTTTTCTTCTCTATTAATGTACGTTTTCCTATGTCTTAAATGACAATTTAATAAAAGTGTTACAAAAAGGGGACTATAAAAAAAAAAAAAAGTTATGTACTTACCTGAACGTTCCATATGAGTTGTTCATCTCGCCTTCATTCTTTACGGATTGATTTGGAGCCAATCCCTCGGCTCAGAGTCGGCCAGTTGCAAAGCTTGAGGTCTTCAAATAGCTCGAAGCAAAGTCCCTATCCCATGATGCACCTAGAGTTACCTCAGATCTTGTTTGCTGCATATAATACATAGGTCATTCTTTCACTCCCAAGAACAGGTATAGAAGGATCGAGCAACCAGGATGGATCCAGCATCTCGGTCTTCTAACAGCCCAGGAGGGGGTTGGCGGGAGGGACACTAGAATGAAGGCGAGATGAACAGCTCACATGGAACGTTGTGGTAAGTACTAACTTCTTTATATGAAGGTGTTCTATCTCACCGTTCATTCTTTACTGATAGGTAGCGTCCCAAGCACCATCAATCTCGGGTGGCTCACGGCAGTATATTTCTCAGGACCGTGGATCCAAAGGAGGCCCTGTCCCTGGAGGCCTTATCAACTTTGTAATGAGTGAGAAAGGTATGAGGTTTTGACCAAGTGGCTGCTGCACAAATGTTATCAACGGGAAGTCTGGCAGAAAAGGCAGATTATGTAGAAACTGCTCTGGTTGAGTGAGCTTTAATCATATGCTGCAAAGGCATATTGGCAGCTGAATAAGCAACTGTGATACAGATAACCATTTAGACAGAGTTGTTTTAGCCACTGGTCTACCCTTCCTGGAATCTGAGAATGAAACAAAAAGCTGGTCTGATTTTCTGAAATCTGTTCTATCCAAATAAAATCCGAGATGTCTGTGAACAAAGTTTGAGCAGCATGTACTCTAAAATTATTTGAATGGTTGGGGAAGAAAACTGGAAAATCAATAATTTGGTTGAGATTGGTTTCAGTGCAATCTTTGGGTAAGAATGAGGGGTTTGTTTTACACGAGACTGTCAGCATGGAATATCAAATAAGGAGACTTGATGGATAAAGCCTGAAGCTCTGACACTCTGCGGGCAGAAGTAATAGCTACTAAAAAGATGGCTTTCCATGACAAAAATTTGAGGTCACAAGAGGAAGCTGGTTCAAATGGTAGAAAAATTATGTGGGAAAGCATAACATTTAAATTCCATGGAGAATACGGAGATTTCACAGGTGGTCTAATATGAAAAGTCCCTTTGAGAAAGGCTTTGGATAGCTTGTGAGGCAGGATATTCAATCCTTCAAATCCAAGATGAAATTTAGAGATGGCAGCCATTTAAAACACGAACTATTGCTGCTGTAGCCCCTTTGTTAAAAATCATAGTCAAGAACTCTAAAATGGAGGCCATAGGGGCTTGGTAAAGATCAATATTGTTTTTAGAGGCCCATATAGAAAATGTTTCCATTGTTTTTAGAGGCCCATATAGAAAATGTTTCCATTTGCTAAGATATAGCTTCCTAGTAGGAGATTTATGAGGAGATAAGAGGATTTGTTTGGTCTCAGAGAGGTTATGGAACCTGGCTATGATGGGAATTGGAACAGCCAAGCTGTCAGCTTCAGGGATTGCAGAGAGGGATGAAGTTCGAGACAAGTACATCAGAAGGTCTGGAACTGAGTCCAGAATCCAAGGGTCCTCCAAAAGATGAGGTCAAAGGAAGGGGAACCAAATCTGACAAGGCCAATGAGAGGCTATGAGAATGATGGTCCCTCCCAGGTTTTTTGCTTTCTGTAAAACCTTGGTTATCAATGGTATAGGTGGGAATGTATAGATGAGACCCAGAGGCCAATCGTGTACGTGCGAGTCCCCTGGGGCTTCTCCCGGAGGGGGAATCAGGGCAATGTAGCTTCTGCATTTCGTGTTCAAGGGACTGGCAAAAAGGTCGCAGCAAGGCTGGCCCCAACTGCAGAATATCCTGTCTGCTACTTCTTTCTTGAGGGACCAACTCATGGGGCAACAAGATTGCCCTGCTTAGCTTGTCTGCTATCACGTTAGATTTCACCGGGATGTGCATTGCCAACCGAAAGCATTGGGTGGAAACAGCCCACTGCCATACTCTGAGAGCCTCGCGACAAAGGGGGTAAGACCTGGTTCCTCCTTGTTTGTTCAAATACCTGACCACCAATATGTCCGTCTGAATCGCAATCGTACCCAGAGGAAGGGAGTCCTGAAAGTACTGCAATGCCAAAAGTACTGCTCTCATCTCCAGGACACTGATATGCAGATGTGTCTCTTGATTGGTCCATGTGCCTTGGACTGTCTTTCCCTGAAAATCCCCCCCCCCCCACACACCTTATCAGGGAAGCACCCGTGGTCACTGTGGCCGCTGAAGGGGGTAGCACAAATGGACATCCTATTGTGACATGAAGCGAGGTCAACAACCACTGAAGATCCCTTTAGCAGGAATTTGTGATCATTATAGTGAGAGACATGGGAAGCTCTTGGCAAGACCATTGAGTGAACAACAGCCATTGTAGTATTCGCATGTGCATACAAGCTAGTGGTATGGCCAAAATTGCTGCTGCCATCATGCCTAATAATTTCAGAACTTCTGATGCTGGTTGCTCTGTCTTTTGATATCAAAACAGTGACATGCTGACGAAGAAGAAAGACTCTTTTTTTGGAAGCCTTAGTGTGGTGGTAGTGGTGTCCAACTCTGCCCCGATAAAAACGATATGCTGCACTGGCGACAAGGCAGATTTTTCTGAGCTGACTGTAATGCCCAGTTGTTTGCAGAGTGACAGATTGGACTCCCTGGCCTGAATGTGTTGATGCCTGGTGGTCGTGGCAGTAAGGTGTTGATGCCTGGTGGTGACAGTAAGGAGCCAATCGTCCCCAGGGGACTCGCTCGTACACGATTGGCCTCTGGGTCTCATCTGGAATCCTAGATGCCTCAGATGAGCCGTGACCACTGCCAGGTATTTGGTGAACACTCTGGGGGCTGCAGTGAGACCAAAGGGCAGGGCTCGAAACTGGTAATGATTGGCTCCAAGCCGTAAACGCAGAGGATTCCCTAGCCATTTTTATGTGGTAGTACGCATCCTTGAGATCTATCAAGCACATCCAATTGTCTTTCCCTAAGAAGGGAAGTATAGAGTGAAGCGTGACCATCCGGAACTTCTCTTTCTTTACATATTGGTTCAGTCTGCTGAGTTCCAATATGGGACTCCAGTCCCCCATCTTCTTTGGAACCAAAAAGAATCTTGAGTAAGTTCTGGATCCTGTATGGTCTGCTGGGACTGGTTAGAGGACTCTTTAGCAACGTTTGGACATCTATTGTTGCCTGTTCCCTGTAACTGGGTGGAACCTCCGGGAATTTTCTTATGGGTGGAGGGGGTGTGGAGAATGGGATGAAGTATCCTCTGGAAATGATACTTCGTACCCAGCTGTGTTTATTTTGAGCCAGGCAACTGGATACAAAGAAAAGCAACCCAGAATGCCTCCAGAGCAGGACAGTTGGGGCCTCCTCTCAGGAGCGCTGGTAGGGCTTCCCAGAGAAGTGATCTATGTCACCCTGGTGTTATGGACCCCCTCTGCCGTGATGGCAGCGTCTTCCATTATTGCCTCCTCCTCTGCCTCTGGAGGAGGATTCACCACGCGTGTCCTGAAAGACTCCTTGGGCTTTTCGGAACCACATTTTCCCACCCCTTGGACCCTTGGGGTAGGGTCAGGTAGGGGGAAACAATGGACCCAGACGGCAGACAGTCTTTTTGTCCTGTTCACACCTGGTTAAGGTTTCCTTCACTTTAGGCCCAAAAAGAGACGAGCCATCAAAGGGAGTATTCACGAAGGAAGACCTGAAGGGCTCCGCAAAGGAACACAAGTGCATCCAGGAGTATCTCCTCTAAGAGCAACTCCTGTACCCGCTGCCCTAATCGTTCCATCACCTGCATAAGAGATGAGGCGCATGGATGAGTTTACTATAGAACTGAGGGTAGCAAGCTGGGCGGTTACTTTGTTGAAATCTCCTGCAGCTACTGTACCCTGAAGAGCATCTCCTAGCTCCTTATGGAGATCTCTTTGTAACCTGGTAAAATGGGTTAAATAGTTGAGCGAACGAAGAGCAAAGGTTGCTGAACTAAACATGCACTTCCCATATCTATCCATGATCCTGGAGTCTCCGTTAGGAGGATGGATAGATGAAGTCTCAGACATTTCATTTTTGGTGGTTGCCGCCACCACCATGGCATCAACTGCAACATATTTTGTTAGGAATGACTTGTCAAAGGGGGGGTTAACTTATTAGGCCTCCTAGGGACAAGCTCCATAGTATCCAAAGACTCCCACTCCCTTTGTGAGACCAGCAGCACCAGCTCATCGAAGGGGGGAGACACCCAAGAGGCGGAGGGCTGAGACCCGAAAGCCTTCAGGAATACTGACATCCTCAGCAGGGCTTTTGGACTGCCAGTCACCCCTCTGCCTAAGAATTTTAAGTATCTCAGCAAATGAGATATCTTCAGAGGGGGACCCTTCGGACTCATCTAAGGTCAGTATCTGATGTTAGAGACTCCTGAGGGGAGTCTAGATGTTTACTCTTACACAACCTCTTCCTGAGAACCTCATCAGTGAGAGCTTCTGGTGAGGTCACGGAAGAGCAAGGGACACCCAATGGGGCTTCCTGAGGCTCTGGGTCTCTATGCATGGTCAGAATGTGTAAAGCAGAAGCAGATACAGGAGCTTTCAGGGAGGAAGATGCCAGACCTGAGGTAGAGGATGTCTTAGGAGACATGACTCTCCTCATGGCATCGAAAGCACCTCTGCTCCAATTGCGAGGGAACCTATGGATTCAAAGACCGTCTATACCTCTGGCACTGGGACAGTGGGCTCCAAACCAGATGTAGGAGCAGAGCTCATCTGAGCAGAAGCCCTGAGAGGCAGAGTTGGAACCGACAAGTCGGTCAGACTATCCTCCATGGACCCAACCAGAGAGTGCCAGCTCCTAGAGTCCTCGATCGGCACAGAGGACATCAGAGTGCACGGAGCCAAAGACACTGGAGCAGGTGTCTGCTCTGAGGGTTCCACTAACAACAGATCAGACGCCTCCCAGCTCCAAAGGACCAGCATGACTCGGAGGAGGAATAGTTTGAACTGGTGCAAGGGTCTTCGGCTCTGAAGCCATTTGGGACGAAGCTGATGACATTTTTGCCAAGGCCGGTGCCGATAACAGCTTCTGCACCACACAATCCAAATCCAGACCTGAAAGGTTGATAGAGGACTAAGAAGAGCACACCGAAGGTGGTACCGACTGAAGCAATGGACTCTTAGGAGCTTCGGACACCAGTTTCAAGACTGGAGACCGGCTCCAAAAAGTAGACCTTCTGTTCTGAAGGCAGTGGAGATGAAGTCAAGGATTTCTTTGAATTCCTAGAGTCTGAAGTCTTGGAAGACTTTGAGGACTTGCTGGATCCATCTTGGTCTCTCAAAGCTTCCTGAAACGACTGTTTCAACAACCCTCTGTCAATCAATTTCCTCTTCCTTTCCTGCAAGACCCTTGAGGAGAAGGAATGGCATATAGCACAGCTGTCTTGTAAATGTAGGTCTCCTAGACAGTATACAGAACTAACGTGGTTGTCTCTTAGACATTTTTTGGCCACACTTTGGGCACTTTTTAAACCCAGACTTGGGGTGTTTGTCTTGGTCAGCCATTGGAAATCTTAGAGACAAATTATTTTATTTATTTGCAGTTGTTTAACCAGGATAGTCCACTGGGCCAAAAGAACCCGTTTTCAATGGAGTCCTGGGGAGAAAAGCTCCAACACAAAGGTTACAGAAAGACTACAGCAATTTACAATTTAACTATTTCTGGTTCTAAGACAAAACAAAAATACTGAGGTTACAATAACTTTTTTTTTTTTTTTTTTTAAAATCGAAGGAGAACATTGCTCTAGTGAATATATGGTTTCTTAAGATGAAATAGGATTAGAAGATGAGAAGTTAGTTGCAGTAGGCTTAGAATTTGCTAGATGCAAATATGAAGTTATCTGGAATATGTGAGATGGATGAGTGTAGGAAGTTGAGAATAGGCTATGAGGGGTGGGAGCAGGAACATTCCCATGTGGACGTTAGATATGAGTGAAGCAATTTTTTAAAGGATGGGAGGCTAGTGATAGTGCGAATGGAGGGAGGAAGGGAGTTCCATAGGCGTGCTAGGGAAAAGGACAGGAGGTTTTGTCCTGGGGGGCGAAGGGGTTTGTACACTTTTATTAGGTTTTGATTGCTGGATCTTAGGAGTCTTTGTGGGTGGTGCATTTTAAAGGTAGAGGAGAGGGAGGGGTGAAAAATGAGTTTGTGAGCATAGTTGAGCTGGGTATAGGAAAGGTAGATGGGAAGCTCTAACCAGTTTAGTTTGTGGAGAGGTGCACAGTGATGGGTTGATGATTTGTTGCTAGTGGCGAATCTGCCTATTTTATTATAACAAGCGGACAGTTTAGTTTTGAGAGATGATTGTAGGTTTGTTAGGAGAGGGGCACCATAAAGATGGGAGGGTAGGAGAAATGTAGTAGAGAGAGTGAGCTTAGTAGCTGAAGTGAGGTATCAATTGTGTCTGTAGAGCATGCCAAGTTTTTGGTGTTTTTTTTATGTTTAGTTGTAGATGGGAATTGAATTTAAGCTCGTCATCGATTTGGACTCCTAGAAGTTTGGTTTCAGATACCAGTTCAAGAGGTGTGTTATTTTGGCTGGTGATGGAGAATAGTTTTTTTATCAATGGTGTTGGTTTTAGAGGGGGGTAAATATAAGTTTTGTTTTTGCCGCATTGAGTGCTAGACGATTGTCTTTCAATCACTGTTCTGTGGTAGAGAAGGCATCTTGAGACAGCTTTAAGAGAGTCGGGATGGATGAGGCAGCACAGAGGATTGTAGAATTGTCTGCATATTGAATAATGTTAGCATAAGGGATTGAGCAGAAAAAAATCATTTATGAATATATTGAAGAGGAGGGGACCCAATATGGAACCCTGTGGGGTGTTGAAGAGGTGGTGGCTTTTTTCCATTTGACAGCTTGTTGCCTGTTGGAGAGGTAGCTGGCGAACCAATTGAGAGATGAAGGTGATAGAGTTAAGTTAGATAGTTTAGTAAGTAGTAGGTTATGAGAAATGGTGTCAAAGGCCTTAGGTCAAGTAGGATGGTAGATGCAGTAAAACCAGAATCTCTAGCTTTATTCACAGTTTCTAGGAAAGATAGGAGGGCAGTCATAGTGCTGTAATTGGGTCTGAATCTGTGTTGGGTGGGAGTCAAGTTGTTGTCCAGGAGATGGGGAAGGAGTTGAAGATGGATACATTTCTCTAGGAGTTTTGAGATGGGAGAGAGGATGGCGATGGGCTGGAAGTTGGTGATATTAGTATTGTTGCCTCCTTTGTGCAGGGGAATGATGAAAGCCTTTTTCCAGAGTTGTGGAACAAGACCTTCTTGGATAGAGCAGTTGATTAGGATGCTGATTGGGTAGGCAATGGCTTTGGCAGCTATGCTGAGGATGTATGAGGGAATGTTATCGGGGGCATTGGTGCATGGTTTTAGTTTCTGCAAGAGTTTTTTTTTATGGTAGAAGTAGGGATGGGTTTTATGGAGAATGGTGAGAGTTGAGAGGATGGGGAATGAGAGACTGGAGGTGGAGGGGGTGATGGGAGAGGAGAAGCAGAAGAAGGCGGTGGAGTGTTGTTAGAGAAGGAAGAGGTTAGTTTGGAAATAGAGTTTATGAATAAAGTGTTGAATTGGGTGGCTAGATCTAGGTCTTGTACATTTGGGCCTGGGCTTGGGTTTTCAGTTGTGCCAGGTTTTAGGAGGTTACGGATACTTTTCCAGAAATTTTGTGGATTGGTTTTATGGTTGCTTTGAAGTAAGGAGAAGTAGCTAAGTAGCTTTGACGGTCTGCTGTGATAAGCTTTTTAACTGAGTTGCGTAGAGTTTTGAACTCATTGAGGGTAGAGGGAGTTTTGTTCCTTTGGTAACACGCCCAGACTTTGTCTCAGTCGCATAGCAGTTAGTGTGTTTTTTTTGTTAGCCAGGAGGTGGTTTTGTTTCTTATTCTTTTGGTTTTTATGGGAGCATGACTATCTAGAAGGTTTAGGAAAGTTGTACTAAAGTGTGCAATTGCATTTTCCAGGGGTAGAGTTTTTAGAGGGTGCCAGTTAAGTGATTTTAGGGAGTCAGAGAAGGCTTTTGGGTTGAAGTTTCT